>NC_067137.1:60508279-60812863 GCF_903995435.1 Acomys russatus | reverse complement strand
TATTTGTGAAGCAGAAACTATTAAGGCCATGTATACCCTGTCTTGGCAGTTTGGCCATCAACTCTGCCTGCATCCAAGCTGGCTCATTTTTAGGCAGAATTCTGTCTGTGGCAGAAATGAGGGCATTTTGATCAGGGGATGGTTTGCCACATTTGAAGCCATCTCCATAAGGAGGTTCTTTGATGCTCATCATCTTCTTTGAGGTAGGCTGGGTGTTGCCAGGTGTTAACCTGTTTTATTGTTAATGAATATTTAAAATAATAAAAACATCTTTTAAATTTTATTATGTTTTTTTAACATATACGTTTATATTATTACACATGGATAAAGTAAACTACATATAGCAGGAATAAAAACATCTTAAAATGCTGTATTCTGTATGTCTTTGAGGTTTTTTAAGACCTTATCTAACTATTTTACTTCATATTCTATAGAATAATATCTATCTGTTATACCTCAGATATATATTCTTGTGATAAAATAGACTAGTAATTGATATGACCATGATTATATCAACTATCATTTAACTTGTGTAACTTATTTATCCTAAACAGCCTGTAAATAGCACTTTTAAAGTATTGGAAGTAAACCTTGTATTATAATTGAGTCATATGGGTACAGCACCTCGTGTTAGAGTAGAAATATATAATGTGTAAATAATAATCTTAAATTTGAATTATATACCACTGTATCTAAAATTAAACTTATTTTGCCTCTATGTACAAAATTCTATACCGGTGAACTAAAAAATAACCTTGTGAGTAACAATAAGGCATTAAGTTGAGGTTGCCAAATCCATATGGCCAAAACACTATGATTGTAACATTTATATAATTCCTGATTGCTTTGTGATTCTTCTTGCTGTAGGTAGTGATTATATGTGTGTGTGTGTGTGTGTGTGTGTGTGTGTGTGTGTGTGTGTGTGTGAAAAGTGATGATAATGGAAAATATTTGAAATAAAAGGTAAAATAAATAAAGGTGACTTGGTCATCCAAAATAATTGTTAATCTTTAATTGTGAGAAATGCATTTGGATATCCATTTTGTCAGTAGCTTCAATCTCTAAAAAATACAAATGCAGGAAAATTGGCTCCACTTTTAGAAACCATGACTGAGAATCATGGCCAGGCTTGGGGACCAGAAAAATGACTCTGTACAAAGATGTCATGTATTTCATCAAAATGTCTTGTCATAAAATACTGAAAACAAGGTGGAGAACTGTGCATTTTTAACATATGGACTTGAGAACCAATGGTGAAGTTTCCACATGTTTGGAAAGAACCCATGTGGATGAAATTGAAAATCATAAAATGAAAAGAAGCACAGATTTAGGAAAGGGAAATACAGAGGCAAGGCCTCTTCTCAGAGATCACAGTGTCTTCTGCATGTTATTTGACTAATACGAATAAATTTAAAAGCAGTATTTGGCTGTAATATTATCAGTAACAACACAAATTCCATTCCACATGTACTTATGTGGTGTTTTGGGATTAGTTCTTGATCAATAGATTCTAATAAGTCACAAGCATATCAACACACCTTTGTAATTTCAGCATTCAAATCTTTATGGAAATGAAAAGTGTTTATACAGGATACCAAATTTATGGCACAGAAAGTTTTATATAAAATAAGTAACATCAAGCCTTCCTTTAAAGTTTTTGAATCTAGATAAAATTAATGGATCATAAAAGCCTTTGTTAAGCCCTTGCTTAACAAGGTGGATAAATTATTCTTAAGAATATGAAAGCATTTGCTGAGAAAACTGTAGCTTCAGGAGTAGAACTAATCTTGAGAAAGGTATCTAGCTGAATTACAATTAGTTCTAACCATATAAAAATAATAATAGTACTTGTTATTTTGCTGCATGCCTTTTTAAAAATTCACCAAGTATATTTTTAAATCTATATTAGATAAGATGCTGAGGAAAAAAAATAATGGATCTGACAATAAGGAGAAACTATAAGCTTGTAAATTATATTGTAGATATTTTTGTTACTAGTGATATGTTCTTAAAAGAATTTCTTCATATAGTATGTAAAGAGTTAACACATTCTTAGTGCATTCTCCCTGAGAACTGGAGACTGTCTTATAATGGCTGCTGACAGAGAACCTATTGAAATATAACTCAAAATTACTGTGCAGTAAAGGAAAGAAAAGGGGAGAGGAGGGAGAGAGAAAGAGAGAGAGGGGGGGAGAAAGAGAGAGAGAGAGAGAGAGAGAGAGAGAGAGAGAGAGAGAGAGAGAGAGAGAGAGAGAGAGAGAGAGAGAGAGAGAGAGAGAGAGAGAGACAGACAGACAGACAGACAGACAGACAGACAGACAGACAGAGACAGAGACACAGAGAATGAGACATATTGTTTGTATTTGCATAATTTTTCTTTTAATGAAAACAGTTTTCTTCAAACAAATTCACATTATTGTTTCCCTTTCATCTATTCCTTACAGTTCCTCCCAACATCCCCTCTACTCCAGAGTCACCTCCTTTGGGCTTCTCATTAGAGAAGATATCTAAGGGATAATAATACAATAACATATAATACAGTATGATAACACAAAGAAAAATACACTGCAACAAGACACAATAAATAAACAGAAAGAAAACGATCCCAAGAAAAGCCACAAGAAACAGATATCAATGCAGGGACCCATTCATTTGTATGCTCAAGAATGCCATAAAAACAGTAAATGGGAAGCCATAATATATACAAAGAACTGTACTAATAACAATAGTAAAAAATAAATAAGTAAATAAAAGTAAATAAAAAAGCTCTGATGTGACATTATGAGACAAAGAACACCCAAGATGCTATTGACTTCATTTTCTGTTGTCCATCTACTGCTGGACATGTAAACTACCCTTAAGGATAGTTTCCCAGTGAGACTACCTTGCAGAAAACTAATTTTTATTTGCAAATGGCTATCAGTTGGAGCTAGCTTCTAAGTTAGGAATGGAGAAGGTCTGTATCCTTTGTGTATTCTATCTCCTATGGCTCTTCCACCCCTTTGGTCTCCACTTCTCCAGAGTTCTCTGATATATGATGTGAGATGGAGATTTGATGGAGACATCCCATTTAGGATAGGCTGTTCTGAGGGCTCTTATTTTTTTGCATATTTTCTGACTGTGGGTCTTTGTATTTGTTCCCACCTGCAGCAGAGGAAGATGCTCTGATGATGGCTGAGCAAGGCAGGATGCCGTTAGAAGCCATTTTACTGCTACATTCGTTTTGCAGGACAGTGTGTGGTTCTCCTCTAGGTTCCTGAACTATTTAGTCTAAGGATCTTGGTCACCAAAGTAACATCAAATATTGGTTCCAACCCATGAAGTAGCCTTAAATAAAATCAGATATTGGTTGGATAGTCCCGCAAGCTTTGTGCCACCATTGCTCTAGAATATCCTGGTAGCAGAGTACCATTATAGATTGAAGGGTTTGTGGCTGAGTTGGTGTTCATGTTACTGTTTGGTGTACAGTACCTTCCAGTACAGTGATGAGAGATGTTCAGTTTTGGCTCTGTAAACATTGTTATTTTATGATTTAGGAAGCTCCTACTATATTAGGTTTGCACGTGGCCCCTCAATTAACCCATAACTGTAGCTGTTCCTGGGTTTATTCTCTCCTTTATTTTCCTTTTCCTTCCCACTCCAGGTTTAATCCTTTTCTTCCAGTACCCTTCATCCATTTACTACTATCTACTCTAGTTTTCCTTCCTAGGGAGATTTGTTCCTCCTACCAGTCAAATATGTACTCTATACCTAACTTCTGGGGTTCTACATATGGTAAGTTGCTTCTCTTTGACTTAAGAGATAAAATCCACATAGGAACGAAGTCGTACTAAGTGTCTTTGTGTGTGTGCACACGCATATGTGCGTGTGTGTGTGATTGTGTGTGTGTGTGTGTGTGTGTGTGTGTGTGTGTGTGTGTGTGTGTATGTGTGTATGTTTTGTTGTTCTTGGTTACCACAACAAATGATTTTTTTCTAGTTTCCTTCATTTAACTGGTGATTTCACTAGTTAATTATTTTTGAACAGACCAATAATATTTAATTGTGTAGATGCACCATATTTTCTTTTTCCATTCATTTGTAGTGGACATCTAGGTTTTTCCAATTTCTGACTGTTATGAATACAGCATCACGACCATGGATGAACAAGGGTCTCTGTAGTTAGAAGAAACATCCTTCAAGTAGATGCCCAAAAGTAGTATAGCAGGATGTTGAGGGAGATTGATTCTCATCTTCTTGAGGCACTGCCTCACTGATTTCCATAGTGGCTGTTTGAGTTTGGACTCTCACCAGCAATAGATGACTATTCTTCTTACTTCACATTTGCACCAGCATGAACTGTCATTTTCTTATAGCCAGTCTGACAGATGTAATATGAAATCTCAAAGTACTTTTGATTTGCCTCAACCTGATGACTAAGAATTTTGAACTTTTTTTTTTTTTTGAGACAGGGTTTCTCTGTGTAGCCTTGGGTGTCCTGGACTCAACTCACTTTGTAGACCAGGCTGGACTGGAATTCACAGTGATTTACCTGCTTCTGCCTCCTGAGTGCATTCTTTTTTTTTTCCATTTTATTATTTTATTCATATTACATCGCGATTGTTAGCCCTTCCCCTGTTTCCTCCCATTCTTCCCTCCCTCCCACTTCCCCTTCCCTCCTCCCCTATGTCTATGATTGAGGGAGACCTTCTCCCCCTGTATATGCTCTTAGAATATTGAGTCTCTTCTTGGAAAATTGCTATCTTTCTTCTGAGTGCTGCCAGTCCTCCCCATCCAGGGGACGTGGTCAGAAAAGGGGAACCAGAGTTCGTGTGAGAGTCAGATCTCACTCTCCACTCAACGGTGGAGAATATCATGATCATCAGCAAGGTCTTGGTAGGGGTTCGAAGTTTAATGCCTATATTCTCCTTGGCTGGTGCCTTAGTTTGAGGAGGACCCCAGGATCCAGATCTGCCTGTCATAAAGTTCTTCTTGTAGGTTTCCAGGACCCTGTGGGTCCTACTATTTCCTTATTCTTCCATGTTACTCTCGCCTAAAGTCCCAATAGGATGTCCTCTCCTCTGACCCACATTCTTGGTAAGTAAAGTTTTTCATGGTACGTATCCCTTGACTAGTGTTTTGATATAAGTGAGTATATACCATTTGTCTCTTTTTGCTTCTGGGTGAACTCACTCACTATGATAATTTCTAGAGCAATCCATTTGTCCACAAATTTTGGGAATTCCTTGTTTTTTATTGCTGAGTAGTATTTCATCGTGTAAATGTACCACAGTTTCTTAGTCCATTCTTCTACTGAGGGACACTTAGGCTGTTTCCATGTTCTGGCGATTATGTATAAAGCAGCTATGAACATGGTTGAGCTTATGTCCCTGTTGTGTGGCAGCGCATTTTCTGGGTATATTCCAAGGAGTGGGATAGCTGGGTCTTGAGGAAGCCCTATTCTCATTTTCTTGAGAAAGCGCCAGATAGCTTTCCAAAATGGTTGTACTAGTTTGCATTCCCACCAGCAATGAAGGAGTGTTCCTCTCACTCCACATCCTCGCCAACACGTGGTGTCATTTGAGTTTTTGATCTTAGCCATTCTGATAGTTGTAAGATGGAATCTCAGTGTCGTTTTGATTTGCATTTCTCTGATGTCTAATGAGGACAAGCATTTCTTTAAGTGTTTCTCAGCCATTTGTATTCCTCTGCTGAGAATTCTCTGTTAAGTTCCAAGCCCTATTTTGCAATTGGGTTGTTTGGTTTTGTGGTGTTTAATTTCTTGAGTTCTTTACATATTTTGGATATTAAACCTTTGTCAGATGAAGGGTTGGTGAAGATCTTTTCCCAGTCTGTAGGCTGTCACTTAGCTCTACTGACAGTGTCTCCTGCCTTACAGAAGCTTCTCAGCTTCATGAGGTCCCATTTATTAATTGTTGACATTAAGGCCTGGGCTGTTGGTGTACTGTTCAGGAAGTTGTTTCCTGTGCCTATGTGTCCCAGGCTCTTCCACACTTTTCCTTCTAACTGAATTAATGTCGCTGGTTTTAAGTTGAGGACTTTAATCCACTTGGACTTGAGTTTTGTGCATGGTGACAAATAAGGGTTTAATTGCATTTTTCTACATGTAGACATCCAGTTAGACCAGCACCATTTGTTGAAGATGCTATCATTTTTTCATTGAATAGATTTGGCTTCTTTGTCAACAATCAAGTGAGCAAATGTGTGTGGATTCATCTCTGGGTCTTCATTTCGATTCCATTGGTCCACCAGCCTATTGCTTTGCCAGTACCATGCTGTTTTTATTAATGTTGCTCTGTAGTACAGCTTGAGATCAGGTGTGGAGATTCCTCCGGAGGATCTTTTATTGTATAGGATTGTTTTTGCTATTCTGGGTTTTTTATTTCTCCATATGAATTTGAGAATTGATCTTTCAATATCTTCAAAATATTTTGTGGGTATTTTGATAGGGATTGCATTGAATCTGTAAATTGCTTTTGGTAAGATGGCCATTTTTACTATGTTGATTCTCCCGATCCACGAACAAGGTAAATCCCTCCATCTTCTGATGTCATCTTCAATCTCTTTCTTCAGAGGCTTGAAGTTTTTTTTGAATAAGTCCTTCACTCTCTTGGTTAAAGTTACTCCTAGATATTTTATATTGTTTGTGGCTATTGTGAAGGGAGTAGTTTTTCTAATTTCTTCCTCTGCCTGTTTGTCATTTGTATACAGGAAAGCTACTGACTTTTTTGAGTTTATTTTGTATCCTGCCAACTTGCTGAAGGTGTTTATCAGCTGTAGGAGTTCTCTGATGGAATTTTGCGGGTCACTTATATACACTATCATATCATCTGCAAATAGGGATAATTTGATTTCTTCCTTTCCCATTTGGATCCCCTTGATCTCCTTTTGCTGTCTTATTGCTCTGGCTAGAACTTTAAGAACTATATTGAAGAGATATGGGGACAGAGGGCAGCCTTGTCTGGTTCCCGATTTTGAAGGGATTTCCTTGAGTATCTTTCCATTTAATAATGTTGGCTGTTGGTTTGCTGTATATAGCCTTTATTATGTTTAGATAAGTGCCTTGTATTCCCGATCTCTCCAGAACTTTAAACATAAATGGGTGTTGGATTTTGTCGAATGCTTTTTCTGCATCTAAAGAGATGATCATGTGGTTTTTCTCTTTCAGTTTGTTTATATGATGGATTACATTGATGGATTTCCGTATGTTAAACTATCCCTACATGCCTGGAATGAATCCTACCTGGTCAAGGTGAATGGTGTCTTTGATATGCTGTTGTATTCGCTTTGCGAGTATTTTGTTGAGTATTTTTGCATCAATGTTCATAAGAGAAATTGGTCTGAAATTCTCTTTTTTTGTTGGATCTTTGTGAGGTTTAGGTATCAATGTGACTGTGGCCTCATAGAAGGAATTTGGTAGTTTTCCGTCCATTTCTATCTTTCGAAAAAGCTTGTAGAGTATCGGTATTAGCTCCTCTTTGAAGGACTGGTAGAATTCTGTGCTGAACCATCTGGCCCTGGGCTCTTTTTGGTTGGGAGACTACCAATGGTTGCTTATATTTCTATAGGTGAAATAGGGCTATTTAATTTGTTTATCTTGTCTTGTTTCAATTTTGGCAAATGGAATCAGTCGAGAAATTTTTCCATTTTCCTTACATTTTCGAATTTTGTGGCATAAATGACTTTAAAGTAGGTTCTTATGATTCTTTGTATTTCTTCAGTGTCTGTTGTTATGTCTCCCTTTTCATTTCTGATTTTGTTAATTTGGATAGTGTTTCTCTGTCTTTTAATTAAATTGGCTAACAGTTTGTCTATCTTGTTAATTTTCTCAAAGAACCAGCTCTTGGTTTTGTTGATTCTTTGGATTATTCTCTTTGTTTCTAATTTATTGATTTCAGCCCTGAGTTTGATTATTTCTAGGCATCTACTCCTCTTGCGTGTCTGCTTCTTTGTTTTCTAGAGCTTCCTGATGTTTTGTTAGGTTGTTTATGTGGGATGATTCCTTTTTCTTTTTGAAGGCACTTAGTGCTATGAATTTTCCTCTTAGCACTGCTTTCAATGTGTCCCACAAATTTGGGTATGTTGTTCCATCATTTTCATTGAATTTCAGGAAGTCTTTTATTTCTTTCCTTATTTCTTCCGTGACCCATGTGTCATTAAGTAGAAAGTTGTTTAGTTTCCACGTGTTAGAATGCTTTTTGTTATTTCTGTTGTTGTTGAAGTCCAGCCTTAGACCATGGTGATCTGAGAAGATACAAGGTATTATTTCAATCTTCTTGTATCAGTTGAGGTTTGCTTCATGACCAAGTATGTGATCAATTTTAGAGAACGTTCCATGAGGTGCTGAGAAAAAGTTATAATCCTTTGCATTTGGGTGGAAAGTTCTGTAGATATCTTTTAGATCCATTTGATTCATGACATTGGTTATTTCCCGCCTTAGTTTTTGAATCAAAGACCTATCCTTGAATGAGAAAGGGGTGTTGAAGTCTCCCACTATTAATGTGTGGGTATTGATGAGTGGAGCAAGCTTTGTTAATAACTCTTTTACAAATGTGGAAGCCCTTGTATTCGGAGCATAGATGTTCAAAATTGTGATGTCTTCTTGGTTGACTTTATCTTTGACGAGTACGAAGTGTCCATCCTCATCTCATTTGATTAATTTTGGTTGAAAGTCTATTTTATTAGATATTAGAATGGATACCCCAGCTTGCTTCTTGTGACCATTTGCTTGGAATATTTTTCCCCAACCTTTTACTCTGAGACAATGTCTGTATTTGTGGTTGACGTGTGTTTCTTGATTACAGAAGAATATTGGGTCATGTTTATGCATCCACTCCGTTAGTCTGTGTCTTTTTATTGCAGAATTGAGACCATTGATGTTGAGAGATATTAATGACCAGTGATTGGTAAGTCCCTTCATTTTTGGTATTTGTAACAGTTGAGATTTTGTGAGGTTGTGATTTTGCAATGGTATAGATACCTATTTCCTATGTAGTTTTGGTTGTAGTTTTACCAGTTGGGGTGGAGTTCTCTTTCTAATAGCTTCTGTAAAGTGTTATTATTATGTGGCAGGAAGATTTTCTTTTCATGTCTATTCTATTTGGTGTTCTGTAGGCCTCTTGTATGCTCGTATGCATCTCTTTCTTCAAATTGGGAAAATTTTCCTCCATTATTTGATTAAAGATGTGTTCTGGGCTGTGGAGTCGGCTATCTACTCTTTCCTTTATCCCTATTATTCTCAAGTTTTGTCTTTTCATGTTGTCTTTTAGTTCTTGAATGGTCTGTGTTAGGAACTTTTCAGATTTAGCATTTCCCTGAATGGTTGTTTCCAGTTCTGCGATTGTATCTTCAAGTCCAGATATTTGTTCTTCCATTTCTTGCAATCTGTTAGATAAGGCCACCTCTGAGATGTTTGCTTTTTTCTCTGATGCCTCTTGATCACGTTTTTCTTCTGTGTGTTCCTGCATCATAGCTTCCATTTTTTATCTTCATGTCTTATACTGTTTTAATGATTTCCATCATCTGGTTATTTATATTTCTCTGAAATTCTTCAAGTGCCTCTTTATATGACTCTTTTACCTCTTCAGCCCTCTTGCTTGCCTCCTCCTGCATTTGTTTACAGATTTTATTTGTTTCTTCCATTATCATCTTCTTTACTAAGGACTTGAGGTCATTTTCTTACTTATCCATTGCTGTTAGGTTCTCTAGGTTGTTTTCATTGGGATTGTGGGATCCCGAGATGTCAAATTGTTTTGGTTTTTGTTAGTGTTCTTTTGCTGTCCTCTTGTCATTTTGATGGCTCTGATGTTGGAAGGCATTTTGTAGTGACCTTCGCTGGTTGAGATTGGTTAACCAATGACTGATTATAGGTCAGGTGCTCTTGCCTGTGGGGATCAGGGAGTATTTCCGTGGAAGAGGTAGGTGATCCGGTTTCACTCCTGGTGATTTTCCTCTGCACCTTTGGCTCCAGGCTGAGTCAGCCAGAGTAGATATCTGTTTGGACTTTACTGCTGTAATTCAGAACAGCAGTTTTGGGACCTAGAATAAGGTCCGCACACAAATGTTCTGGTTGTGTAAGTTGATCCCAGCTGTCTGTCCTTCCTGTGGCTTTGTAGTCCACATTCCAGGTAGTTCAGATCATCTGGGGGTGTAGCTGTCTTTTAGCTCTGTCTCTATACCCTGTAGGGGTGTCCAATCTCTCCCAGAATTATATGCCTGGAGGGACCAAGGTCGCTTTTGGTCAGCAATTAGGCACTGCGAGCAAGACCCATGGTTTGTTTCCTTATAATGTGAGAGTACCTGCCTTGTTGGGGCCAGGAGCCTCAGCTAGGCTCTCTCATTCTGGGAGTGCAGGGAGAGAGCCTTGTAGCTGGGAGGTTAGGGAGCTTAGGAGTGCAGAGCTCTGGTGGTCATCCGTGGAACCAGATCTTCCCACCAGGCTATGGCACTCCTCTAATGCTCTGGGTCAGCAATTAGACACTGCAAACACAACCCACCCACATCTTCCATGTCTCGTCTCCTGATAATGTGAGAGTGCTTGCCTTTCTCAGGGCCCTGAGCTTGAGCTGGGTTCTCTTGATCCGGGAATGCAGGGCCAGAGCCTTGCAGCTGGGAATTTAGGGAGCCTAGGGTTGCAGAGCTCTGGTGGTTGCCCGTGGAACCGGATCTTCCTGCCAGGCTGTGGCACTCCTTTAACGCTCTAGGTCAGCAATTAGACACTGCAAACACGACCCACCCACGTCTGTCTTCCTATAATGTGGGAGTGCCTGCCTTGCTCAGGGCCAGGAGCTCTGGGTAGGCTCCTTTGTTTGGGGAGTGCAGGGCCAGTGCCTTGCGGCTGGGTAGGAACAATAGGGTTGCGGGACTCTGGCAGAAGCCAGCGGAACCCGGTCTTCCCGCAGGGCTATGATGTTCAGGTATCGCGGTAGGCACGACCCAAGTCTCCCAATGGGTCTGTGGAAGCAGTCCAAGCTGGTTTCTCACTGCCTCTGTTTGCAGGCTCAGTCCGCTATGATTGGTGTTAGGTTGGGCCCAGTAAGGCCAGTGAGCTGCAGTCCCGCTTTAGCTGTCTCTGTTGGGTCCCGCCGCCTGTGTTTCCGCTCCGCCTAGGCGGGTATCCTCCATAGTTTGGGGTGGTGTGGAAGAAGGATCTAGGGCAGATTCACCCTCTTCACTGAGACTCCTCTGGCTGGGGACTCTGGAAAAATCCCCTCCCCAAACAGCGAGACTGTGCTTTATATACAGGCTGCAGTTTGCATGTGGATTCCATTCCAGAGTTTGGGAAGTGCGTTTAGAACCTCTAGGATGTTGCTTGTCCCAGGGGGGAAGGCCCCCTGTTTGGTCTGTGGCCTTTGGGGCCCCACTCACCTACAGTTCTCAAAGTCCAGCAATCTGTTGCTCCTCTTATGTCTCTGGTCTCCTTGGAGTAGATCAGATATGTGGCTTATTGGTCAGCGCCATCTTGGAACCCCCAAGTGCATTCTTATATGCTTCTCAGCCATTTTATTTTCCTCTATTGAGAATTCAGTTTAAAAATGTACTCCATGTAAAAATTGGGTTATTTGTTTTCTTGATACCCAGTCTTTAAAATTATTTATATATTTGTATTTTAGCCCACTCTCAGATGTATAATTGGAAAACTTTTTCCCCCTTTGAAGGCTGCCACTTTGTCCTAATAATGGTGTCCTTTGCCACTCAAAAGCATTGCAGTTTAAGAGGTCCCATTTATTAATTGTTGGTCTTAGTCCCTATACTAGCAGTGTTCTTTTCAGAAAGTTTTTTTTTCCTGTGCTAATGATTCAAGGTTATTTTCCTCTTTATTTTAAATCAGATTCAGTGTATCTGGTCTTAATTTGAGGCCTTTTGTCTTCTGTCTTTTGTTATTTTTTGAGGGGAGTGGTTGAGATTCCATTATTTTCAAAATTTTCATTGAAAATTCATTTACAATTATTTATTGACTTTACATCTTGATTGCAGCTCTTCAAGGCACTCAGTTATATTCCTCTCCCTCCCATACTCTCCTATTCCTCTTCTCAGAGAATGGGGAGGTCCCGCATAGGAACCAACTCACCCAGCCACATTAAGTCGCTGCAAGACTAGGCACATCCTCTCCCACTGAGGGTAGGTATGGCAGGCCAGTTAGGGAAACAGGATACCAAGGGAGGCATGAGAGTCAGAGGCATCATTTTTTGGGTAATCTTCATGAAGATATATTTTCAGGAGACCTAGGACCAGTTCATGCACAGTCTTTGGTTGGTAGTTCAGTCTCCATGAGCCCCAAAGGACCCAGATTAATTTATTCTGTATGTTTTCTTGTGGAATCCTTTAGCCCCTGGTTTCTTCAATAATTTTCCAACTGTTACATAGGACTCCCTGAGCTCTGTCTAATGTTTGGCTGTGAGTCTCTGCATCTGTTTCCATCAGCTACTAGATGATGCCTCTCAAAGGAATTATGTTAGGTTCTGTCTATGAGCATCGTAAAGAAGCACTAATAGTGTCAGGGATGGGATCTAACCATGGGATTGGTCTCAAGAAGGGTCTTTCTTTGATTGGCCATTCCCTCAGTCTATGCTTCATCTTTCTCTCTGCACATCTAGTAGGCAGGACACATTTTGGGCCAAAAGTTTGGTAGATGGGTTGGTATCCTTATCCCTTCACTGGAAGTCCTGCCTAGCTATAGGAGATAGCCACTTCATGCTACCTAAGCCCTGCTGCTAGGAGTCTCAGCTAAGATAACTCCCATAGATTTCCTGGGCCCTCTCCTATCCCAAGTCTCTGAGAAGTTCCAGAGATGTCCTACACCTACCTCTGATTTCTGTTCTCTCACCTGGCTCTCTTTCCCTTGCTCTCCCTACCTTCCTACTCCTAATCCTTACCTCTGCTCCCTTCCCCATGCCCTCTCCTACACAATTCCCTAATTCCATCCACCTCCAATGCCTATTTTATTTCCTCTTCTTAATGAGATTCAAGCATCTTCCTTTGTCCTCATTGTAACTTAGCTTCTTTTGGTCTGTGGATTGTAGCATGGTTATCCTGTACTTCATGGCTCAAATCCAGTTATGAATACATATCTTGCATGTATTTTCAGGTTTGGGTTACTTCACTCAGTGTGATTTTTCTAGTTCCATTCTTTTTCCTGCAAATTTTAAGGTGTCCTTGTTTTTAATCACATGTTAATATTCCATTGTGTAAATGTACCAAATTTTCTTTATCCATTTTTCAGTTGAGGAATATCTAGGTTGTTTCTTATTTCTGAATTTTACAAATAAAGCTGCTATGAACATAGGTGAGCAATTGTTCCTGTGGTTATGATGGAGCATCTTTCGGGTATATGCCCAGGAATGGTATAGTTGGGTCTTGACGTAGAACTATTCCTAATTTTCTGAGAAACCACCAGATTGGTTTCCAAAGTAGTTGTAAAGTGTGCACTCTCACCAGCAATGGAAGAGTGTTCTCCTTTCTCCATATCCTTGGCAGCAAGTGCTGTCACTTGAGGGGATTTTTCTTAATGTTTTTATGTATACATTTATATTATTATATATGTATAAAATAAACTACATATAGCAAGAATAACCATGAAACAATCAGGAATTATATTAATGTTACATTCATAGTGTTTTGGCTATTTGTATTTTGTAACCTTTAAGAAAACCTGTTTCCTATCTTGGGGATTATAAAACTCTTAATGTAAATCAGTATCTATCATATTTCATCTCTATCAACTTAAAACATCTATCTAGACCTAAAAACACCTTAACTGCTAAACAACTAAGCTTAATTATAAGACTGAATGATCTGTTCTTCAACCTCATCAGAAACCTGAGAAAGAATAATCATAGCCAGTCTGATGGGTGTAAGATAAAATCTCAGAGTCGTTTTGATTTGCATTTCCCTGATAACTGAGGATACTGAATATTTCTTTAAGTGTTTTTCAGCCTTTCAAGATTCCTCTGCTTAGAATTCTCTGTTTAGCACTGTACCCCATTTTTAATTGGTTATTTGGTTTGTTGGTGTCTAATTTCTTGAATTTTCATACATATTGGATATTAGCGCTCTGTTGGATGAAAGGTTGGGGAAGATATTCTCCCATTCATCAGTTGCCGTTTTGTTCTACTGACAGTGTCCTTTGCTTTACAGAAGATTTTCAGTTTCATGTGGTCCCATTTATTAATTGTTGCTCTTAAAGCCTGAGCTATTGGTGTTCTGTTCAGGAAGTTGCTTCCCATGTCAGTGAGTTCAAAGATTTTCATCACGTTCTTTTATATTAGATTTAGTGTATCTGGTTTTATGTTGAAGTCCTTGATCCATTTTGAAATGAATTTTGTTTAGGGTGATAAGTATGCATTATTTGGATTCTTCTAGAAGCAGCCATCAAGGTTGACTTTACCATTTCTTGAAGATGCTATCTTTCTTTCAGTGTATATTTCTGGATTTTTAATTTAAAAATCAGGTGTCCACAGGTGTGTAGGTTTATATCCATGTCTTCAACTTGATTCCAGTGTTGAAAATGTCTGGTTTTAGGCCGGGCGTGGTGGCGCACGCCTTTAATCCCAGCACTCGGGAGGCAGAGGTAGGCCCGATCACTGTGAGTTCAAGGCCAGCCTGGTCTACAAAGTGAGTCCAAGATGGCCGAGGCTACACAGAGAAACCTTGTCTCGAAAAACCATAAAAAAAAAAAAAAAAAAAAAGAAAACGTCTGGTTTTGAACCAATACCATACTGTTTTAATTACTCTAGCTCTATAGTACAATTTGAGGGCAGGGATGTTGATACCTTGAGAGATAGATGGATTATTCAGGATTGTTTTAGGTGCCATGGGGTTTTTGTGCTTCCATGTGGACCTAAAAATTATTTTTTCAAGGTCTGTAAAGAATTGTATTGAAATTTTGTTTGGGATGTCATTGAACCTGTGTACTCCTTTTGGTAGGATGACCATTTTTATTATGTGAATCTTTCTGACTTATGAGCATTGGAGCTGTTTTCTTGTTCTGATATTTTCTTCAGCTTCTTTCTTCATGTCTTATAGTATTTATCATAAAATTTTTTCACTTGCTTAGTGTGGAAGGATAGTGGTTTTTGCCCCAGGATTTCCCATGAGGAAACACCACAGATACCCCACTGAGACTGACATTGTGATAGACTGAGAGGAGCCATTCTGGGTCTAGAATTCAGGAAACAGACCTGGGACTCCAGCGGGTTAATGTGTTTCTAATTGAACATCCATGGGAGGAGAGATCCAGAGGAGAGACTCATGGACTGTGGCCCTAGAGAAAGATGCAGGCAGAGAGGAGAGAAGGCTTCAGGTTCAGATTATAAAGATGTGGATGGGGAGAAAATCAGTGTGCAGGCCCAGGGACACCTAAGAATCCTTCCCTTGGAACTGATCCCCAGAAGGTTTATTCTTGTTTCCCTTTAAGCTTTTTTTCCTCCTGTATAGGATAGTTGGGTTGTATAATAATGTCTAATTGTTAAGAAACAGAACCAACAAATGGTGCTCGATGTGGGCCACAATGGGTTCCGTAATTTCTTTCTTGTTTTCCAGATTTAAATTTAACTTTATTAATTTATTCAGATTACAACTAAATTGTTATCCTATCACCTATATCCTCCCATTCCTCCCTGCCTCCCACTTTCACCCTATTTCCCTTACCTAGATCTATGACCGAGGAGGACCTCCTCCACCACTATATGGTCATAGGCTATCAAGTCTCATCTTGGTAGCATGCTTATTCTTTCTTTGAGTGCCACCAGGCCTCCCCACCAAAGAGAGGTGGTCAAATATGGAACACCAGAGTTCATGTCAAAGTCTGTCCCCACTCTCCACATAACTGTGGAGAATGTCCTGTCCATTGGGTAGAACAGAGTAGGGCTTCGATGTTTACTATTGTATTGTCCTTAGTTAGTGCAATAGTTTTAGGAGACGCCCCCCTGGCCCCAATCCAGCCATCATGATGTTCTTCTTATAAGTTTCTAGGACCCTCTGGGTGCTTGTACTTCCCTATCTCCTATATTTCTCTTACCTAGAGCCTCAGTAGGATATCCTCACATATATCCCAATCTCCTGGTAAATGAAGACTTTCATGGGACATGCCTTTTGGCTTAGTGCCCAATTATAAGTGAGTATATAACATGTGAGTCTTTCTGCTTCTGGGTTAACTCTCTCAGTATGATCATTTCTAGTCCCATCCATTTGTCCACAAATTTCGGGATTTCCTTGTTTTTAATAGCTGAGTAATAGTCCATAGTGTAAATGTACCACAATTTCTTTATCCATTCTTCAACATAGGGACATTAGGCTGTTTCCAGGTTCTGTCTATTATGAATAAGGCTGCTACGAACATTGTTGTGCATATGTTCTTATGTGTGGTATAGCATTGTCTGGGTATATTCCAAGGAGTGGAATAGCTGGGTCTTATGGAAGCCCTATTCCTAGTTTTCTGAGAAAACACCAGAGAGATTTCCAAAGTGGGTTCTGAAATTTCGAATGGTATTAGGGAAGATTCAAAATTCAAAGATATAGAAATGCTATTTAAGGGTATCAGCCAAATTGCAACTATTGTTGCAAAACTCTTTCCTGCTTTATACTTAGAGGAAATTTTCTGTTTTTTCTTTTATTGAATTACATTCTTAGAAGGACTAGAAGAAAGGCTAATAAGATAGAAAAAGGGGAAAGGTTAATACATTCTATCATTTTGGAATAGATTGTAGATTTGACAGGACAGATGGAAAGAAAGAGGAAAAAATGAAGGGACGGGAAAGCAAATAGCACATTTGGTAAAGGAAAGTGAAGAAGGACAGAAAATAGGGAGACAGAAAAACCAGAAAAAAATTCATAAGATTCAATAAGTTCTATCGTTTTGGAAAGAATTAATGACCTGACTGAACAGATGTGGGAAATGAAGAAAAACTGAAAGAGCTGAAAAGGCAGAAAGCACCTTTGGTTAAAAAAAAAAAAAAAAAAAAAAAGACGGAGAAGGTCAGAAATCAGAGGAAAAGGAAGACAAACAAACCAAAGGGTCTTTGGAGGAAAATGTCCTGGTGGAGGATACCTCCAGAGATGCTCAGGCACTCTGAGCTTTTCCAGTCACTATAAGACGTGTCCCTGCTCAAAATGGTGCTGAGGGTTATGATGAAATGGTATGGCATCCTGTAGACATGATGGATTTAAAACATTTTATGAAATCTATGGTCAAATATGCTTTGCACTCTGCCTACATTAAACGAATGTTAAACAGCTGGGCCACGCAGAATAGACTTGTTCCCCAAGATTGGAAAAATAAAGTTTCAGTGATATTAGAAGTGACACAACAGTTACAGTGGTTATCATGGTGGTGAACTGAGGCCATAACAATAGAGCAAGAAAATAGGGCAAGGGAAATATGTGTTAATATAGGTCAATTGCTTGCTATAGGACAATATGCTAACTTAAGAGACCAAATTCAATCTGAAGATAGAGTGGCTGAACAATGTCATATTGCAGACTTGAGAAATTGGGAGCTGGTAGAGGAACCTAGGAAAACAACCATTACATTTGCTAAAGTATTTCAAGGACCTGGGGAACTCTTCACATAATTTTTGCAGATATTATGATCCGATATGGATAAAATGTTACCAGATTCTGAGACCAAACAGGCATTGAAGCTTATTACGGCTTATGAGAATGCAAATGCTGAAAATAAGTGGGTAATTAGACCATCAAAGGAAAGAAGAGCTCCATTAGATGATTGGGTAATGGATACAGTTAATATTAATTGTCAGGAGTATCAAAATAATATTGTGGGACAAGCTATAGCCAGATGACCCAGATATCATAATATCCGGTGCTTTAATTGTGGTAAGATTGGTCATGTGCAAAGAAAGTGTATAGATAAAAATCCTAGACCTCAGAATAACCTGCACAATAACCCAGAAGAGAACATAACTCATAGGAGAGAACAATGAGGTTCTGGCCATAATGGTAATGAGATGTCAATACTTCCAGGGTACTGTAGTTGCTGTGGAAATGGAAAACCTTGGTCTAGGGATTGTCAATTTAAAAGATATGTGCAAGGCAATATCTTGCCAACAGGAAATGGCAGGAGGGGCTCACTGGCTTGGGGCTCTGCCAACAATACCAGCCAAATTCACTTGGTCAGTCTAGAAGTGACAGAACCGCAGGAAAATGGGAACTGAGCATTAGAGATCTAACACATGCTACTGAAGGCAGTGCAGCCTTGGATCTGACTTCAAATATATCTCTTACCCTATCTCCACAGGTTGGAAGTTACAAATTAAATACTGGTGGTTTTGGTCCTTTGCCTTCAGGCACAGTAGGAATGGATCTAGGAAGAAGGGGGCTGAGATCTCATGGTCTTATTGTGCATCCCAGTATTATAGTTGGAGATTGTAAGGAGGAAATAAAAATCATGGCTTGTGTAAAGGAGATAAAAATTAATGCCAGGGATAGAATTGCTCAACTGTTAATGTTTCCTTACATTACTAGCCCAAGGGGCATGTCCCATGAAAGCCTTCACTTACCAGGAAACTGGGACAGAGGGGAGGACATCCTATTAGGACTCTATATGGGAAAAGCATGGGAGAATAGCAAAGTAGAAGGATCCAGAGGGTCCTAGAAGCCTACAAATAGAATATTATGATAGGCAGATTTGGGCTCAGGGGTCCCACTCAAACTAAGGCACCAGCCAAGGACAATACAGGCGGTAAACTTTAAACCCTTACCCAGATCTAACCAATGGTCAGAGCATTCTCCACAGTTGAGTGGAGAGTGGGATATGACTTTCTCACGTACTCTAGTGCCTCACATTTGACCATGTCCCCTGGGGGAGACCTGATGGCACTCAGAGGAAGGACAACAGGTTACCAAGAAGAGACTTGATACCCTATGAGCATATACAGGGGAGGTAATCCCCCTCAGGAACAGTCATAGGGTAGGGGAATAAGGGGAAAATGGGAGACAGGGAAGAATGGGAGGATACAAGGGATGGGATAACCATTGAGATATAACAAGAATAAATTAATACAAATAAATAAATAAATAAAAAATAAATAAATAAATAAAAAGTAATTATAGGAATTGGTAAATTATCTCAAGTAAAACAAAGTGTGCTTTGGGTTGAATTTGTGGGACCAGAAAGGCAGGAAGGGAAGCTGAGATGCCATGTGGCTGATATAACCATAAATCTATGGGGAAGAGATCTCTTACAACAATAGGGTACTCAGAGTAATACTCCTGCAATTACAGAGATAAGCAATGTTGAAACTAGGGGTGAATTGGTACGTGCCTCTGGGGAAGATATTAATGTAAGTAATCAGGAGTGACCACAAGCTATGCCCATTGTCCAACCTCAGAACTTCTCAGGTTTAGGGTATCCAAATTTATAAGAGGGGCCACTGCTGAGATACCAACAGCCCTACCCCTAAAATGGATTTCAAACAGACCTGTATGGGAGGGGCAGTGGCCTTTAACAAAGAAAAATTACAAGCACTTCACTTTTAGTGAAAGAGCAGTTGGAGGCTCAACACATAGAGAATCTTCCAGCCCCTGGAAATTCCCTTTGTTTGTGGTAAGAAAGAAATCAGGTGCCTGACAGATGACAATGGATTTCAGAGCAATAAACAAAGTAATTCAACCAATGTATCCAGTTTAGCCTGTATGCAATCCTTAACGGTATTGTTAGATTTTCCTGAATCTCTTAATATAATTACTGACTCTCAATATGCTGAAAGAGTTGTTTTGCATATAGAAACTGCTGAATTTATTCCTGATAACTCAGGGTTAACTACATTATTTGTAGAACTGCAACAGGTCATGAGAAGTAAAAACTTTCCTTTGTATAGTACTCATATTTGATCCCACACAGGTTTATCAGGTCCATTGGCACAAGGAAATGAAAAAAATTGACAAAGTATTAATAGGTAATGTATTCAAAGCCTCAAAATTTCATGAAAAACAACACGTTAATGGTAAGAGATTGAAGAAAAGATTCCCTATCACTTGGCAACAAGCCATAGAAATAATTAATAAGCGTCTTATATGTTCCTTGTATGATTAAATCCCATTACCTGCTAGAATTAACCATACCTGCTAGAATTAACCATAGAAGTACCAAAAGGAATGTAATTTGTTAGATAGCTATGTTTCATTTTGCAGAATTTGGAAAGATGAGGTACATGCATCATACCATCACTACATATTCAAGATTTCAATGGGCAACTGCCTTAAGTTCTGAAAGAGCTGACTGCATAATTACTCATTTATTGGAAATAATGGCAATTATGAGAATACGTGCACAAATTAAGATGGTCAATGCTCCTGCATATGTGTCCCTTAAGATGAAAAAATTCCTTATATATTAGAATATAAAACACATTACTGGTATACCTCACAGCCCCACAGGGCAAGCAGTTGTAGAAAGTGCTAATTGTACCTTAAAAGAAATGCTTATTAAACAAAAGGAAAGAGTAAAGACCCCACCAGGGACCAATTATATAACATTTTGTTGATTTAAAAATTTCTTAATGTTAATGATGAAGGGACGATGGCAGCTGAGAGACACTGGGTGATTAAAAGAAAACTAAGGAAATAGGACAACCAATATTCTACAAAGATTTGCCAAGTATGAAATGGAAACCTGCAATAGTTTTGGGATGGGGTTGTAGATATGCATATGTCTCTACAGGGAGTGAAAAAATATGGTCACCAACAAAACTTATAAAGATTAGATTTGACCAAATAGCAAGGGAATCTTAAGAACTACGTGGTCCTTATAACATGACATTCTTTCATACAGCTTGGAGATATAATGCCCTCTTCTGGCCTGTTGGTATACATGCAGGCAGAGCCCTGTATAATTTGCACATGGTGCTTGTCCCATGAATTTACCTAAACTAATAATCAGCCACCAGCAAAGCAAGCAAGATGTCTCAACTGTTGTTTCCTTAAAAATTTTTATATGTACAAATATACCAATATTAATGATTTCAAAAGTTTTCTTACTTTCGGAGCAAAAAAACATGACAATGATGCAGACAAAGAAGGCAACCTGGGTGATTTAACCTCAAAGGAGTGCCTCTGGCACAGTGAGCAGGGTGCCTCAACTGTTGTTTCCTTGAAAAATTATATATGTACAAATATACCTACACTAATGATTACAAAAGCTTGCTTAATTCCAGAGCAAAAACCAGAACAATAATGAAGACTGAACCTCTGTCTCTGGCACTACAGTTTCCTCGAGAAATTGCATGCATATTAACAATAAAAGGGCGAGCCAAAAGGATCGATCCCAAAAATGCTGGACAAAAACTGATACCGCTAGATTTTCAAGCAATTGGTCAATATCTTATTTTTCTAGGGTACCCAGAAGATGTTTTCCCACTAAACAACAAAAAATAATTTTGAGAACATGATGTTCCCATTCTCAGTAGGCGGGGTGGGTGATTTTCATGCATTACCAAAGTACATTTATGCCTATGGGGCTTAGATATAAGTTAATAAAAGTTTTATTTAGGTATTTCTTTCTTCTATGCTTCTTTGTGAGGTCTGGCTATTAGGGTGATAGTGCCCTCATTAAAGGAATTTGGCAATGTTTCTTCTGTTGTTCTTTGTGGAATAATATGAAGAGTATTAGCATTAGGTCCTTTTTGAAATCTAAGAATTCTGTCCTAAACAACCTCTAGGCCTGAGCTTTTATTGTTTGGAAGACTTTTAATAACAAGGACTTCAATTTATGTAGGTGTTATAAGTCTTTTTAAGTTGTTTATCTGGTTGTGATTTAATTTTGGTAAGTAGTATCCTTTGAGAATATTGTCATTTTTTCTTTTCTTTTAAGTGCTTGTGGGAAGTTATATTTTCACAACAAAAGAACTTGACACTGACCCTGAATCAGACCTGACAGGTTCATACCTCTCAGCAAGATGGATGCTGACACCATCCATGTTCCAACCCCAGGTGCCTCAGTTGCTGTTACCCATCAGAACAGGACAGCTTCCAGAACAGCGTTGTAGAAAGTTTCTGATCCCAATTGGTTCAGCAGTTTAGACTGTCCCACACAGGACTCCTATTAAGCCTGGAATTTCACAACTTATAAAAAAATGAACCTCAAATGCTATCGCTGGCTTACTTAACCATTTTCCCCAATCTTTAGGGGAGGGTCTCTTAAAAGGAATATTTGCCCTAAATCAGCCTGAAGAAACCTCTAAGAGGGGTTGCATAGGTTTTTGTTTACTCTCTTGATCTACAGATGCTTATTTTCATTGGAAGTTGGTTATAAGTATTATTGGCCTTTTACAGAGAAAAAACTAGGTTTGATTCAGGGACATATCTCTTTTCCTTTATCTTCCTTTTGTAGGTAAGGAGAGAGGGGCTGAAAAGAAGGAAAGGGGGATATAGACGTATAGAGGAAGGATAGAACAAAAGATAACTGAATCTACTCCTCATCTCAAGGCCCTAATTCTTACTCACAAGTAAGGTTATTTTCTTAATTGAATGGTAGTGAATTCTGTATATTGATGCAAATCATCCTTATGTCAAAATTAGTCTGTTTTTATCACAAGAATATATATTCTGGGTCTAAGAGATAGATATGATTATATAGATATATGAGGTAAAATAGTTAAATAGACTCTTCAAAAATCTCAGAGACCTACATAATATGGCATTTAAAGCTGTTTTTATTATTCTAAAGAGTCTCTGAAAACAAGACAAGTTAACTCATGGCAACATCCAGCCTGTCTCAAAGAAGATGAGCATCAGAGAACCTCATTCTAGAGTTGGCTTCAAATGTGGCAAACCAGCCACTGGTCAAAATGTCCTCATTTCTACTATAGACAGAATTCTGCCTGAAAATTGGCAAGTTTAGATGCAGGCAAACTCTGCCAGGACAGAGTAAGCAAGTCCTCAATTGTTCCTACCTCGCAAATATGTCCATCAGATATATTGGGCAGAAGGTTGCAGATGATGCTCCAATGTCATAGAGAGTGTTGGATGACTGACTGCCCAGGCAAAAAACTATCTCAGTCATTTACTTTTTTCATTTTGGAAGCTGCTAACCTGCACTCTGGATTCACTCAGGTATTTAAGTTTTATCCCTTCTGAAGTCTCTGATGGGTTTGAAGACTAGATAGTTTAGTCTTTTAATTAAGCTTAGTAGGTTAGGGGTTAAAATGTTTTTAGATCAAGATAGATGTTTTTAAGTTAATAGAGATGAGATATGATAGGTATAAATCTCCATTCAGAAATTTAGACCCAACAAGATAAGAAAGATGTTTACCAAATACAAATGGCCAAATCACTAAGATTTATATGATTCCTGAATATCTCGTGGTTCTTCCTGATATATGTATTTTATTTTACTCATGTGTAATAATAAAATGTGGATGTTAAAAAAGAACCATAATAAAACATTTAAAAAATTGCCAGTTTTTTGAAGTATAAGTTTTTGAACAAAGACCTGATGATTTTTTTGGATTTCCTTCCTGTCTATTGTTATGCTCCTTTTTCGTTTATTATTTTGTGAATTTGGATATCCTTTCTCTCTTCCTTTTACTTAGTTTGGCTAAGCACTTTTCTAGATTATTTTCTCAAGAAACAACCTTTGTTTCATTGATTCTTTGTTTTGCTCTCTTTCTTTCTATTTTATTGATTTCAGCCTTGAGTTGGATTATTTCCTGGCATCTACTCTTGCTGAGTGTGTTGGCTTCCTATTGTTATAAAGTTTTCAAGTGTGCTGTTATGTTGCTTCAATGAGATCTTCCTAATTTCTTTATGAAGGCACTTAGTGCTATGAACTTTCCTCTTAGCACTCCTTCATTGTATTCCATAAGATTGGGTATGCACTAATTTTCACTGAAATCTGGGAAGTGTTTAATTTATTTCTTTATTTTTACCTTGATTCAGTGATCATTCAGTGGAGAGAGCTTCAGTTTCCAAAATTTTTTAAGCTTTCTGTTGTTGTCGCAATCCAGCTTTAATCCATGCTGGTCTGATATGATTTGGAGATTTATTTTAGTTTTCTGAAATCTGTTGATACTTTGTGATCAAGTATATTGTCAATTTTGGAGAGAGTTCTGTGCGGTGCTAAGAAGAAAGTACACTCTTTTGTTTGTTTATTTGTTTGTTTGTTTGAGGAAAATGTCCTGTAGAGAGCTATTAGGTTCATTTTTGTCAATGTTAGTTCCATTATTTCTCTGTTTAATTTTTGTCTGCATGATCTGTTCCAATGCAGTGGGAAAGTGATGTCTCCTACTATTATTATGTGGGATTCGATGTATGATTTAAGTTTTAGTAATTATTTTTTACAAATATGGGTGTCCTTGCATTTGGGGTGTAGATGTTGAGAATTAAGATGTCATTATTTTATATACTTTACCTTTGATGAGTATAAAGTGTCCCTTCTCATCTCTTTTGATTAATTTAGGTTGTAAGTCTATTTTCCTCAATATTAGAATGGCTATACCAGCTTGTTTCTTGAGTCAATTTGCTTATAAAATATTTTTAGACCTTTTACTCTGAGGTACTGTCTATCTTTGATGTTGAATTGTGTTTTTTGTATGCACTATAAAGACAGATGGATCTTGTTTTCACATCCATTCTATTAGTCTATGCCTGTATTGAGGAACTGAGTCTGTAAAAGTAACTCTTGCTTGCTTGATAAAATTGTCCTCTCAGAGGCTAATTGTCTCTTTCTGCTAACCTAGTACTAGCCCTGGAAGCTTTTAGCTTCTGTACAATCTAGGCCTAGAAAGTTTTAAGCCTCTGTGACTTCCTGCTTAATAAAGTCACCTTTTCTTGCTCTCTCTGAAGTCTGGCTGGCTGGTTCAACCCAGCTGTTCTGGCTCAAATGCCCCTCCAAGCTGACTAACTTAAACTGGCTTCTCTCACTCCTGACTGAATTGCTGTGCTTGGCCTCAAACTAACTCTAGCAATCTTGTCTAATGTCTGGCTCCTCATTCCCTTGCTCATCTGACATCACCTCTGTCTAACTTGTTCTCTTGGCAACCCCTATCTGTCAAACTATCCCAGTGAAACTGCCTCCTCTCTCTCTTTTGTCCTGCACTGCTCTCTCTTAAGTTGCCTCTATTTCATCTCTGTTTTTAATTTTAATGACCTCTATCATATCCATGAAGTTGGTTTTCAGGTTGTTTTCTTGTGCTTCAGCCTTGTTGGAATATTCGGGTTCCTAAAGTAGGTTTACTGGCCTGTGATGGTACCATATTACTGTGGCTGTTGCTTTTTGTGTTCTTACACTGGTGTCTAGGCATCTGGGTTTGGGATAATTATAGGTATAGGTGCTGATTTCTGAATTTATTTTTGTTGGATTGATATTTTTTTCTTTGGTTTCTGTTTCCTATCTGGTCTTCTGTCCTGAGTGTTCGTAGTTCTGGTAACTGGTGAGTCCTCAAGTCTGGTGGATCTCCTCTATAGCTGGGAATTTGGCAGCCTTTACAAACTTTGGAGACTTAGGTGCCAGTGTTGCCTCTGGTGATTTGGGGTTCCAGGTACTAGTTTTAACTCTGCAGTTCTGGATAGCAATATGGCTTCCAGTAGATCAGGGGGCTTCTGATGGAGTTGTGAGTCAAGATATGGAGATGAAGGAGGCAGCGGTGCAGTTGGGGAAGATTTACTACTGGCTTTAGTCACACTTTGGATGTCTGAAGGAAGGTCTTACATGGGGCTCCATTACTGTGGCCTTGTAGAGCAGTGAGATGTTGCAAAATTTAAAAATCCATTTTATTTGGTTTCTTATACCTACCATCCTTCTTCATTCCAATTCTTTCCAACACCCAATTACCAGGAGAGGAGAAAGTTAATGGGGATAGGTGGTGTTGAGAACTTTTTAGATGACTTCCTGCTGATCTTCATCTCATCAGGATACCTTCAATTTCTTATTATTGCCTTTTTTTCTCATGATCACTAGACACATCAGCAACAGCATCAGCAGGAGCAGGAACCAGTAGGAGGAACAGCTGTGCCTCCTCTCTTGGGGCCCTGGCCTTTTTATACCCTCCTAGACTTCCCAGAATTAAACTATCTTCAGCTGCCAGAATCAAGCCCCTGCCAGAGCATGCACAAGGCAAATAATCTGCTGCTGTGGACAATCTGAAACAGCCCCATATCCCACACTTGGGACTAAAACAATATAAAAGTTCACACAACATAACTGGGTTTTGTATGACACCAAACTTCTCATTACAGCTGTGAAGTTTCCAGCTGTCAGTTTGTGAGAGTCAATATGTGATTTAAGTTGTAGTAGTTTTTCTTTTACAAATCTGGGTACCCTTGTGTGTGAGATGTGAAGAATTGAAATTTCTTCTCTGTGGATTTTCCTTTGATGAGTATGGATTGTCCTTCCCTATCTCTTCTGATGACTTTGTTTTGAAATCTACTTTGACAGATATATAATGGCTCTATCTAAGATATAGAACAGCCACACAAGGTTATTTTTTTAGGACCATTTGCTTGGAATATGTTTTTCCAATCATATATATATATATTATATGTGTATATATATATATATATGTAATATATATATTATTAAGCTGTGTTTCTTGAATGAAGCAGGATGGATCCTGTATTTGCATCCATTCTGTTAGTCTGTATCTTTTTATTGGTTCATTGAGACCATTGATATTGAGAGATATTGATGATAAAACATTGTTGATTCCTCTTATCTTGTTATTGTTATTTTTGTTGTTGCTGTTGTTCCTGGTGGTGTGTGTGTTCCCCTCTTTTGATTTCGCATATGTGTGATTATTTCTTATATTTTTGTAGGTTTAGTTAACTTCTTCAGGGTGACATTTTTCTTCTGACACCTTTTATAAGGCTAACTTGTAGGTAATAAATATTATTTAAATTTGAGTGTATCCTGGACTATCTCATTTTGTTTAACTATAATGATTGAAAGTTTTCCTGGGTATATTAGTAAGTTTGGACATCTGTGCTCTCCTACGGAGTGCAGTATATCTGTCCAACTCTTTTAACTTTTATAATCTTTATTGAGAAATCAGGTATAATTCTAGTAGGTCTGCATTCATATGTTAATTGGTCTTTTCCCCTTGGAACTTTTAGTATTCCTACCATGTTCTATACATTTAGTGTTTTTATTACTATGTGTCAAGTGTCATTTTATTTCTGGTCCAGCCTATTTGGTTTTCTGTATTCTCCTTGTACTTTTTTATAGGCATTTACTTCTTAGATCAGGAAATTTCTCTTCTATTATTTTGTTCAAAGTATTTTCTGGGCCTTTGGGGTGAATTTCTTTTCCTTTCTGTATTGCTTTTTTTTTCTTAGATTTGTTCTTTTCTTATTGTCTCAGATTTCCTGGATGTTTTGTAACAGGATATTTTTAGATTTAGCATTTTCTTTGACTGATGTATTCATTTGCTCTATCATTTCTTCAGTGCCTGAGATTCTCTTTCATCTCTCGCATTATGTTGGTGAAGCTTGCCTCTGTAGTTCCTGTCTGAGTTCGCAAATCCTTCATTTTCAGATTTCCTTTAGTTTGAGTTCTTTTCAATTGCTTTATTTTCACTTTTAAATCTTAATCTGCTTTGTTCATTTCCTTATACTGTTTGTGTTTATTAAAACTTTTAAAGATATTTATTCATTTCCCTCCCACTCTTAGTTTTTTGTTATCTTGGTTTTCTCTATGTGATCTATAGTTTTTATCTTCAACAAATGGTGCTCGTCCAACTGGATGTCTACATGTAAAAAAAAAAAAAATAGATCCATATTTATCACCCTATATGAAAGTAACATCCAAGTGGGTTAAAGACCTCAACATAAACCAGACACACTAAATCTATTAGGAGAAAAAGTGGGTAAGATCCCAGAACTCATTGGCACAGAAGACAACCTCCTGAAAAGAATACAAACAGTTCAGGGTCTAAGATCAACAATTAATAAATGGGATCGCAAGATGCTGAGAAGCTTCTGTAAGGCAGAAGACACTGTCAACAGAAGAAAGCTACAGCCCACAGATTGGGAAAAGATCTCTATCAACCCTACATCTGATGAAGGGCTAATATCTAAAATATATAAAGAACTCAAGAAAATGAACACCACAAACTAAATAATCCAATTAAAAAATGGGGTATAGAACTAAACAGAGTTCTCAATAGAGGAATATCAAATGGCCAAGAAACACTTAAAGAAATGCTCAATTTCTAGCATATATAGGGGGAGCAGGTCCCCCTGAGTCACAGACATAGGGGAGGGGAGTAGAGAAAAAGCAGGAGGGAGGGAGGAATGGGAGGATACAAGGGACAGGCTAACAATTTAGATGTAATATGAATAAATTAATAAAATATTAAAATTAAAAAAGAAATGCTCAATATCCCTAGTCATCAGGGAAATGCAAATCAAAATGACCTTGATATTCCATCTTACACCTATCCAAATGGCGAAGATCAATAACTCGGAATGACAACACATGCTGGTGAGAATGTGGAGAAAGAAGAACACTCTTCCACTTCTGGTGGAAGTACAAATTGTACAACCACTCTGGAAATCAATACGGTATTTTCTCAGAAAATTGCAAATATTTCTATATCAAGAACCAGCTATACCACTCCTGAGCATATATCCGAAATATGTTATACCATACAACAAGGACATTTGTTCAACTATGTTAATAGTAACCTTATTCATACTAGCCAGAATCTGGAAACAACCTCGATGTCCCTCAACTGAAGAAAAGATAAAGAAATTGTTGTACATCTACACAACAGAATACTACTCAGCTATTAAAAACAAGGATATCTTGAATTTTGCAGGGAAATGGATAGAATTAGAAATGATCATACTAAGTGAGATAACCCAGACCCAAAACAACACACATGGTATATATTCACTTGTATAAGGATTTTAGCCCAACATATCTGTCCTCTGAGAGATTCCACACAGCAGGGGACAGGGACAGTTACATAGATTCAAAGCTGGACGTTGGACAGAGGGCTGAGTGTGTAGGGTGGCCCTGCCAGGCCACAGAGGAAGAGGTCATATGTAGTACAGGGGACACTAGATAAGCGAAGGTTATTAGGGAAGGTTATTAGGGAAGGAGGACTCTCCTTTCTAAGGAGTAGGGGAGGGAAGGAAAAGGGATGAGGGAGGGGGTGGGATCAGGAGGTGTTGAGGAAGGGGCTGCAATTGGGATATAAAGAATTTAAACTGCAGAACAAGCAGGTAATTTATATTCCTAATTCCACTACATGGGAACAGCTCTGAAACTGGCAGAGATAAGAATATAAATGCATAGAGAGGCTTCATGTTGGCCAGAGACTCTCTGTGACTTATTACTAGAGGCCCTTCTTAGTATGGCATAAAGGAAGAATTACAGACTCCTTATGTTGTCTCATTACAATAGGTAGAGAACCAGCCTAAATTTCTGTGTCCATCCCCCACACCTCATACAATTATAATGATAGAATTGTATAGTGTTTGTAAAAAATTATGTTTTCAGAACAAAAGAATCAGACACTGACGCTGGACCAGACCTGACAGGATTCATTCCTCTCATCATACTGGATGCTGACATCCTACAGTCTCCATATTGCTGCCCCAGATGCCTCTGTTGCTCTTACCCATCAGATTTGGACAGCTTTCTGGACAGCACTATAGAAAGCTTCTGATCCAATTTGGTCCAGCATTTCAATATTCTATTAAGCCTGGAATCTCTCAACATTTAGAAACTGGACCACAAATGCAATCTCTGGCTTGTTTCACCATTTTCCCCACTTTTGAGGACCCCTTCTAAGGTATTATTTGCCCCAATTTAGCCTGAAGGAACCTTAAAAACATGATGTCCCATTCCCTCTAAGGGGAGTCAGGTAGTTTCTGTTTGCCCTCTTGGTCTACAAATGCTTCTTTTCATTGGAAGGTGGTTATAAATTATTATTGGTCTTACACAGAAAAAAAAACTAGGCAGAACACAGTGACATCTCTCTTTTCCCTTATCTTTCATCTGTAGACAAGGAGATAAGAGCTGAAAAGAAAGAAAGGGGATATAGAAATAGAGAGGGAGACTAGAACAGAAGGTAGATGTTTGAGCTTACTCCTTAACTCAAGGTCTTAATTGATACTCATAATGAAGGTTATTTCTAAGTAACTGGTATAGAATTTAGTGTATTGATACAAAACTTGGGCATGTCAAATACTAGTCAGATTCTAGCACAATAATATATATTTTATGTCTATCAAATAGATACGACTATAGATATGTGAGGTAAAATAGTTAAATAAGGTCTTCAAAAGCCTCAGAGACCTACAGAATGTTTTTATTATTCTAAAGTTTCTTTGACAACAAGACAAGTTAATGCCTGACAGCTCCCAGCCTAACTCAAAGAGGATGATGAGCGTCAAAGAACCTCCTATGGAGCTGGCTTCAAATGTGGCAAACCAGCCACTGGGCAAAATGTCTTCATTCCTGCTACACACAGAATTCTGCCTAAAAATGCACAGCTTAGATGCAGGCAGATTCAATGGCCAAACTCTGCCAAGACTGTGTAAGCAAGTCCTCAAAAGGCAGAGATATTGGGCCAGAAGGCTGAAGATGTAGCTCACATGTTATAGAGAGTGTTGGATGACTGTTCAGGGGGTAAACTATCTCAGTCATTTTTTTTCATTTTGGAAGCTGCTAATCTGAATTTCTGGTTCACTCAGGAATTTAAGTTTTATTTCTTCTCACGTCTCTTAGGGGTGTTGAAGACCAGATAGTTTAGTTTTACAATCAAGTTCAGTTGGTTAGGGGATAAGATATTTTTAGATCAAGATAAAGAGTTTAAGTTTATATAGATGAGATATGATAGATATTGAATTTCATTCAGAAATTTAGCCCCAACAAGACAGGAAAGAAGTTTAATTCAAGTTTAACAAAGACAAATAGCTAAATCACATGATACTCCCCTACTGTAGATAGCTTGTTTTATGCATGTGTAATAAAATAAATGTATATGAAAAAAGAATCTCTATGATCTTCATGCAGGTGATTTTAAGGTCTTTTCCTTGGATTTCAGTTCTGTTGGAATATTAAGTTGTTTGAATACTTTAACAACTATTAGCATTATTATTTGAATTCATTTGACAGATTTTCTAGGTAGTTCTCATTGAGGCTCATTAGCTTGTGATTAGTAATGTTTTGGAGTGAATACCTCTTGTTTTTGTTTATTTTTATTTCAACTCTATAACTTAATCTTGTGAAGCAGTTTGTGTGGTTTTCTTTTTGCTTATTTTCTATTTGCTTATTTCTTCTTGCTCAAATCGCTTTCTTCTTTCATTGTGGCAGTATATGTTTAGTAGAGGATTTAAGTTGTAAGAAGGTCAAAATATTGTCTTCTCTTTTGAAGCTGTTATTGAGGGCTCAAGGTCTTGTGCCCTTTGATGTGGCTGTCTAGATCTGGTCACTCTACCTTAGTAAGCTCCAGTTAACCAGAGGTTGTGTACAGGAGATATTATAATGCTGGCATTGTTGAAGCACAGATGTTTGAACACTGTGGAGAAAGGTGGAACTAGAGATGGTACATCAGTGAGAAACAGATAGATATTAGGAGGTAATGGTGAGGTCCTTTCGTAGGCTGCCACCAATGACCATGTCCGGTTCTATGGTCCTGCTGCAACTGGGGTCTGTGTTGACAACTCTGGTCTGTGTTATCACTAAATGCCAAGCCGATTTCCATGGTCTGGGCTGCTGTCTGTGACACTGTGCTGAACTGACTCCAAACCTTGCCTGAGCAGCAAAATAGAGTTGACCCTGACAGAGCTGGAGTAGGTGAGCATGCTCAGAGGACATGAACAAGGGAGAGCTGGCCCAACCAATTGTTGTCATAGGAGAGAAAGAGATGCCCGCCTCTAATCCACCTACAGCAGGTGGGAGAGCTGGCCTTGAGGTCATAAGCAGAGGAATGCTGCTGTCTCTGCTCCTCTCTGGCTGCAGCACTCTGAGGAAGCAGGCCCTGTATCTTCCCTGGGCAGCAAAGTAGAGCTGTCTGTAGTTGTGGAGGCTGTGGGTAAACCATCTCTGAGGGCATGTGAGTAGGAAAGCTGGCTCTTTCACTTGGCATCTGCCACACTGGGTGAGCTAACTAGGGCAGTACTGGAGAACTTACCCTCATGATGTGAGTGAAGTGAACTGGAGGACTGATCAACTCAGCTACCTCCAAGGCTCAGATCCAGGCATTTGAGTTGGCTCACTCCAACATCTACCCTATCTATGATCTGCTGGAGCACATGCAAGGGCCAGTTTTCAAAACAAAAGCTGCAGGGTTTCCAAAACACAGGGCAACAATAGGATATATGAGAGAAGTCCTGGTGAAAAACTAATATAGATAGTGTAGTAGAATCTAACGGACTCAAAGTAAACCACTGACTCATTGCAATGAATATTTGCAAGTAAAATGTGTGGACAAATGGGTATATATACTGTGTGACACACTACATCTTCCATGAAAAGATTATTATTATTATTATTATTATTATTATTATTATTATTATTATTATTATTATTATTAGTCTATCTTATTTTACTTTTAGAGGAGTTTTCAAAGGCAAAGGGCAGATATGAAGAGATGGGGAGATGAATGGGATTGATGTGCATGATGTAAAATCCACAGAGAATCAATAAAAAGTTTTAAAGCTGGTCATGCATACCTGGGTGTGCTTGGAAATATGATACCAGAGGAACAGGTGACTTACAGAGTTTGAATGACTAGGCCTATTGTGAGGCATTGGGATGGGAGACATAGAGGGGCTGAATATTTTAATAGTATTTGGAGAGGAGGAGTCAGGAGCCCTGTGAGGTTAGACAGAGCAATGCATCCCTTCTCACTTCTCAGTAGAGATGGGCTACCTATGAGTTGGAAAGCTGTAGAAACCTCTCTATGGGCTGGTGAGGAAGGAAAAAGACTGAAATGTAGGTAGACTCACAGGGAAAGGTTGTCCTGGAGTAGAGACCTAGCTTATCGGAAGGAAGACAGCTGACTAAGCTGGAGGTACAGAGGATGAGGAGTCATTGAGATTCCACTCAGTGAGCATTTGGGGTTCCTTGGAGGGGGCCTAGCTGTTGGAGCTTATAGAATGAAGAAGAGTCCCAGCAAGTGGTGAGTGGAGGAGAGTCCAGGTTAAGAAGAAGGCTACCTAGCTGTGTGTTGAAAAGGGCTCTGGATGATCATTAGGAAGCATTTGTTTTGTGTATTGAAAGGCAGTGAATATTTAGTTGGATATAAAAAAAAGTTTTATTTTTTTTTTAGGAGACACGGAATCTATTTCTCAGTAGTTAAGAGGAGAAACTAACAGGTAAAAATTAGGCCTTCTGTCATTAGAAATTAGAAGACAATAATCTGATAGATATTAGCATCTTAATGAAAAGACACTTTGATTAAAAGTTTCCTAGTATATTTCCTAGAGCCTTTTTATCTGCAAGGTATTTCTTACTCTTCTTAAGGACACATTGGTCTTGTCATTCTAAGTGTGAGAGGCATAGACTATACTGAGGCTTGCTATCGCCATATTCGTTCTCTGAGGTCAAATTACTCTTCCATAAATCTATTTTTCATGAGTACTTTTTCATTATTTTAATCAAGATTTATTTTATTTTCAACTCTTTTTCTCTCTCTCCTGTGGGCATGTGCATATGTGTGTGTGTGTGTGTGTGTGTGTGTGCGTGCGCGCGCGCGTATGTGTGTGAATGTGTGTGTACATGAATGTGAGTAACCAAAGATCCAACAGTGTTAGATTCTCATTGATTTGGAGTTACATACAGTTATGAGCCACTTGCCATGGGTGCTGGGAACTGAACTGGCATCCTCTGAGTAAGCAGTGCACGCTCTTTCTTTTTCATTTTGGCTTTTTGATATCGAGTTTCTCTGTATAGCCTCAGATGTCTTGGACTCTCTTTGTACACCAGGCTGGCCTTGAACTTATAGAGATCTGCCTGCTCTACATCCCTGAAAGCTGGGATTAAGGCATGAGCCACCATGCCTGGTTCCTATGATTATTTCCTAAACATTGTTTAAACACAGTTGTTTTCTAAATGACTTCTAGAAAGAGCTGTTTCTTATTTCTTTTCCATAGTTATTCTTGGATCCTTTCTGAGGCTTGTTTTCCAAGGTTACAGAGCACATATGCACATGTATTCATGTGCCTTTCAAAGACTCTCTGAACTACCTGAAGCTAACTGGAAAGAAAAACAGAAAATGTAAAGTTGCCTGTCAGTGTATTTTGGTACTCTTCCACAGTGTATTAGGTAGCCCTCCCCAGACCCACTCACATGGTATAAAGCATAGAATGGACTCATCTGATATATAGGCTGATAAATCATGCAAGGACCTGGTTTCCATTTAGATAGTTCTGTTAATTGTGAAATGCCAATGGGAAGCAGGACACTTAGGAAGCAGCATTGCTTTGAAAGGAACCTACTACAAGTGTAGAAAACCCAACTCAAACTCTGAAGCCCAAAGTTGCCCAATGAATAAAAGAAAAAAATCTTTAGGGATATCTTGTAGGGTTGCATGAAATGTTGTGTTTAAAATGTAGGAATCTGAAAACACATTCAGATTCTGCTAAAATTTATAATTTTTTTCTCATTTGTTCAAATGTGAATCATTTAATTATCGATGCTCAAGATGTTTTCTTTATTCGCAGAGATTCTATGCGGGAAGATCCTTACTCTGGTTCTCTATGATGTAGCATAAGTCTATCAGTTACCCATGTTTATTAACATACGTTTTATTGAAGCTGACCCTTTTCTGTTTATGTCTATGACCATCTTTGTATACAAGTAAAGTTGTATCCTCAAAACAGACACACACAATCCACAGTGCCTCAAATTATTGTTCTGTAGTCTAAAAAAAATTTGTCCTACATTTACTCAAAATTCAAAGATATTTGTGCTTTTCATATTATAGCACAAGATATTGAATATAGTTTACAGCCTTACCAGCATTCAGGGAGACAAATAAAGACTAGCTCTAGGAACATGTTTCTTGCAGTAGTCTTAATTATTTTCCCGCTAGTTTTACTGTCAGCTTCATACTAATTTTAACTCTAAATTATTTAACACCTTCTGAGCTTCATCCTGGGAACCATGAGAGTAATTTTTTATACAGGGTCTCATGTAGCTTGTGCTGACCTTGAACTTTCTATATAGTTTGAGATGACCTGGAACTAATTTCTGATCTTCCTGCTTCTGCGTCTTGGATGTTATGTTTGCAGATGTGCCTTGTCGTGCCTGGTGAAAAACATTTTCGACAAATATCAATACCATTCAACTGTTTATAGCATTTCACTTTAAAAATATAATTTACATGTAACAAAATTTTATTATTGTTGTTAATATCAGCATGCAAGTTATAAGCAAATAAGCCACCTGACACACTGCTACAGAGGGAAAGATTAAAAGGTATGAGAGGCAATTGACAAACATTAGGGGGCTACTAACTAAATGACCTGATTGTTTTCAAGTTTTCCTCAAGTATCTCATTAATTTCAAATGGCATCCTACACTCTTGAGATTGTGGTTCAACTCCATTTGCTATTGTTGATTTTTTATTTGTTGAATGGATAAAAGCTTGGCATATGATACATAAAATCCTCAATCCATAAAACTGAAAACAAAGTTTTGAGCCATTATTTTACCCTTTCCACTATTTTACTCACTGACCTATTGACTATATACCTATCGACTCTCTCTCTCTCTCTCTCTCTCTCTCTCTCTCTCTCTCTCTCTCTCTCTCTCTCTCTCTCTCTCTCCCTCTCCCTCTCCCTCTCCCTCTCCCTCTCCCTCTCCCTCAGACTCCATGTGCATCACATGTTAAGCATTAAGGACAACATGTGTTACAAGAAGTCTACTGCGCAATAGAAGACTGAAATTAGTCAAATAATCACATAAACCTTTGGTATGATTAAAAAAAAGCTGGAATCCAAGTGCTACAAAACATAAAAGAGCAATTTGACAAAGTCGTGGGATCAGCTGATACCCTTAGAAGAAATGATGACTGAGCTGAATTGAAAAGGATTCCAGAGCTGAAGCAGGCAGGTGGGTGACCCCTTACAGCATGCAGTTTCTCTATACAAAGTCACTCTGCCTCCCCCTTGTGTGCTTCCCTTGGCCCATTTCTTCAATCTTTTACTTCTAGTAGAATTTGAAATTACATTTTTTCTCTCTTATGCTTTTTCTCACAAAATGAAGAGAAAACCACATCAGAATGCTGCTTTCTAATTATTTCAATATTCCCCTGAAGGATGTGTCACATTTGTGAAAATTGTTCCTGTTCATTTGGTATAAGTCTGAGGCAGTTTCTTTAACTAGCTCTATAAATCATCCTGAAGACATGACCTTGGATTTCAATCAGCCAATATTTATGGTTTGGAAATACTTCCTTGTGAGGCCAGTAGGTTCAGAGTCACTGACCATGGATTTATGGCTGCAGTTATGGCGACAGGCTTGGACTCTGAGTGATAGCAGAGTAAATCTGCAGCAAGACTGGCTTTGTTTGTTGATATATAAAAATTTATAGTTTGCTCTGTGTCTATAGGGCTTTCCTTTTGTGAAACAATTAAAAACCCACTTACATATATTTTATTTATAATACATATTTGAAATTACTCACTTTGATTTGTAATTTTTAATATACTGATGCAACTAGATTTATTTATTATTTTGCTAACATAAAGAATGAATCAACAAATATTTTTAAGCCTACACTGTTTTTACAAACAATCTGAGGCAAGGAATATAGGACAAAAAAGGATTTCTCTAGCTACTATGCTAGACATGAGGAGTAAGATTTTCCTGTAGGAAAAAAAAATATTAGAAATACTAAGTCAGTGAGCACCATGTAGCAATGCTCTAAGCCTGGAGTTAATTGCTCCAGTAATGAGCTAAAATGCCACAAATTAAAAAAAATGTTCCAGTACTAGTTTTACTACGAATATGCTCTGAATTTTTCTTATAGAGTGATACAATTATAATATTTTCATTTTTAAAATGGAGCTATATAGCTTAAATCATATTGAGCATGTGGACTTCTGAAGCAGACTACTATCCATTTATATATGGTAGAAGCTCAGAAATTTTTGAATTTTCTTTTATTTAGCCACGCTGAGACTTGAACCCATAGCCATGCACATGCTAGTCAAGTTCTGCACCAAGTATCTGGCTCTACTATGTATTTCCTGTCTATTCCTTTGTTCCCCAATGACCTAGTCTCCAAAGGAAGTGCACGCAAGGCACTGCAGTTAAAAGCAACATCTAAATGGCTGAAGAGATTTAGTGTAAGTGCAGCGACCCAGAAATGTGATTTTCCCCGGATCATTGCCTTAATGTGTTACCTGCTCTGAGTCTGATGTGAATGTTCGGGAAATTTCCCTCCCACTGATTGTTTCTCCTCTTTGCTGCTCAGAAGAACATTGCAAAGTATCTCAGCTTTTTAATACCTCTTGAATCACAGGATGCTTGGCTGTCATGGAAGCCGGCTACCAGGAGATGGCACTCAAATTCTGTGTCAAAAAAAAGTTGAGTTGCTTATTCAATGGTCTCTGCTTATTAGCATTCATTTTAAGAGGTGAAAAGCAGTTTTTAGAGAAAAATCTTTGTTAGTAGAAAGCATCTGAATTTGTGAGAGACAAAAAAGCTATATTTTTTTCATTTAAACACTAATTATTAATCTTTGAAATTTTCGAATTAATACCCAGAAACATTATAAAAATCCCTTTTACATTTATTGATGAACCTGGTAGTCTAGTTTACATTGATGCTTTATGTGAGAACATAGAAAAGGCAGTGAAGATTCTCATGCGTTTTGAAAAAAAGAATAAAATGGCTGATTCTTGGCTCTGCTTGTTCACAGATTTTGTAAGCCCAGGAAATGGATACCATGGCTGTTTATAAAATCAGATTCAAACAAAGGAAGAGAGCAAGGATGCTTTCCTGTGGCACAAAAGCATCCGCACTGCACTAGAGGAAAAGGATGAGGCTGTGGAAGAAGGTTGCAGCTTAGCATTTCAATTCTAAAATGAATGGTCCGATTTAATTTTCCACACACAATATCTTTTCTTATTGAAGAATAGATTAATATTACTAATCTCACTTATAGCAGCCTTAAGAAGCCAAAAAGCAACAAGAATATTTCTAAAGAAGATTGTGGTCATTTCTGCTGGTATGGAAAATTCCCTACCTACGTGGAAAGTAATTGTGTTGGTAATCTCATACTATTGCTATAGTTTGGGTCTACATCATTCTTTTCTCCACATGAGCTATAGACAGGAATAATGGATGAAGCGATGAGAAGGTGCAATGATGAATTAATATCCCAGAGGTCCTGAGACTAATAACAAAAGCAAGCTTTTCTGTGGCCACTCGGTTCTCATATTTATGTTATAAAATGTGATTCTGGTTCTGTGTGCAGACTGGTAGTTCTATAGATAGGCAGGGTGAAGAAATCCTGCAAGTGCATGAATAAAAAAGAGCAAGCAAGAGCTAAAGATACATCTATCTTGTATCATGGTGTAATAAAAACACAATTATAATTTATAGCCTAATTAATAATTTTTATGCTCATAATTGCAAATTTTTGCTTCATTTTAAGCACTGTGCTACCTCAGTTATCATTGTCACTATTTTGTTTGACCTATTATGGGGAAAATGTCTATAGTTGTTGTATCGTTAAGATGCTTCTTTCGGCATATGTAGATTAAGTACCCATGGTTTGCTGAAAGGATGCAGGTATTGTGAAAGCAGCGCCAAAGTGGCATAATGAGCTAATGTGAATCTTGATTATATCTTATTACAATTGTTTTTGCAACAAATTTCCAGCTCTTCTCGATAGACCCCTCATTTTAGGTACAGTACAGGGCAACAAAGATGACAAAGACATGGGTGCAGCTTTTCCTACCCATAGGACTGTGTGCCATGAGTGGCCGTAGCTCCTAGACGATGAGTCTCTGCACACAGTTATAAAGCTAGAGGATTTGAGTTCAAGATAAAGTTAGTATAAAAAATATGTACAAAATGTTGTTCTTCAGGAATAGGATAAGCTAGGGAAGTACAGAGTTAAAAATGTAAGTGCCTTTCTTTTTTCTGAGTGTTGATTCCTTTTAGTCAGCACGAGAGAGTGTGAGGGAGGTGTTGGGAGGAGCTAGATGAAGATAAACTGACAATACATGCCCAGAAGATGTTCCACCATATTTTCATTATATATCAACATAATGTGTTTAAAAGTCTTTGAAAGTTATGGTTTTCCAGAATGAAAATATATTTATTTATTTATTTTTTTCTGTTCATATAAAATATTTTTTATTTTATTTTATTTCATTTTTAAATTTTATTTTATTAATTTATTCATATTACATCTCAATGGTTATCCCCTCCCTTGTATCCTCCCATTCCTCTCTTCTTCCCATTTTCCCCTTACTCCCCTCCCCTATGACTGTGACTAAGGGGGACTTCCTCCCCCTGTATATGTTCATAGGGTATCAAGTCTCTTCTCGGTACCCTGATTTCCCTGCTCTGAGTGCCACCAGGTCTCCCCATTCAGGAGACGTGGTCAAAATATTCTTTATGGTTGGATTTCCCAAGCATTTTAAGACTTTGCAATCTTACCATGTGTGATACTTTAAATACAAATGCCACCCACTCCTGACTCATTTGCTTTAATGCTCGGCCCATAGGGAGTGGTACTAAAGGAAGTGTGACCTTGTTGGAGGAAGAGTGTAAGTGTGGGGGTGGGTTTGAGATGTCCTATGCTCAAGCTATGCCCAGGATGGCACACAATCTCCTTCTACTCCCCACAGAGCAAGATGTGGAGCTCTCAGCTCCTCCATCACCATGTCTGCCTATATCCTGCCATGCTTCCCACTGTGGATAATAATGAACTTAAACCTGTGAAACTCTTCCTTTGTAAAAGTTGCTGTGGTCATAATGTCTCTTCACATAGAAACCCTAACTAAGACACGAAGCAATAGTAAACTTGGAATTTCTAAGTGTGGATAGCATTTAAGAGATAGAAGGCACAGAGACATATGGGGCTGGAACTGAAGTGTTAACTTTGATTAGGTCTCCCACACTAAAACCTAAAAATGAAAAACATTGTTACTGGGTACAGAAGAATACAATCATTTACATTACATGAAAAAGTAAGTTATAAGGTACACAGGGATCAATTTAAATGGTCAAATGTTGAAGATTTCCTTTCCTCTGATGTGAGATTTCCCTCAGGGGGAAATTTACCCGAAAATGTATTTATATACAATTTTCATTAAAATTTTTATTCATCAACAGGTATTTAAAGAAATTATCCAACTTTCCTCTGCTTGGGCAACCAATATACCTTATTTTTCTCCATCATACAAATATTCACATGTGCTACAGTAGGTTTTCAGCACTCATATGAGGCAGGCTAATACCATAGACGTCAAAAAACCATTACAATGAAAACTGAGCAGTATGTACATGATGTGTGTGTATATGCAAGGACATATTACGTAAGTAGATGGTTTGTGGTGCATGAATTGGCTTGAAACATACTCCGTGGCTTTGCGTTTATTTTTGCTTTGTGTACAGTACTTTCTATATGCCTTATTTGTAAAGGACCCTGAGGTCACTGTTTGAAAATGCAATTAACAGTGAGTACTGGCTTCAGAGGCTTACAGATGAGATCACAAGTTTTATCTTCACTGTCATAAATGCAGAAATAATTTTTCACATAGAAAGGGCTATTTCTTTTTTTCAGTACATAAGTAGGTCTTTCAGTAATGAAACAATTGTTGCAACAATAGCATATATAATGTTTAGGATTTGAATGTACCTTATACTTTTCCTATTTCTCATGGCTAAAGTAAGAAGGCAGTAATGATATGAATAATTATTTTATGTGTTATCTATGTGTGTAGTAACAATTACAGGAGATGAAGCCTTGCAGGTGTATTTAAGGAAAACAAAGGGATATTTACAGAGATATCTCCACTGATGGCACAAATTTCTAGTATTATTTTTAGAAATTAAAAAATTAAATAGATACTATGAGATGAGAGTGAATTTATCAATTGAAGACATGAGTTATCATTGTTGAGGATATTGTTTCATCAACTGTAGAAACATTTAAAGGAAAGGTGCAAGTGAATTCAACTATTCTAGGTATTAGCTTTACTTTTCTAATCAGAAGTTCTTTGTCAGTGGAGAGAAGACACAGCAGCAGGATGATGAAGAATAGCTTACAGAAAGCTAACAAGCTGAAAACGAAAATCAGGTGACTCTCAGGTGAGAGCCACTAACAGGCTCTGAGACAACACTTGCCCTTTTTTAATGGAAGTCTTTGAGTGGATGGGGGGTGATGAAGGGTCGTTCAATGGGATGTCAGTTTCCTGAGTGGTACTTGGGTAGGCTGGAAAGATTGTGCTGAAGAATGGTGCAGACAGTGCATCGGTCAGCAGGGTAGAAGTCAGCTCTCTGACAGTCTTTTCCTGCAGCAGTTCAAAAACTGCACCAACAACAGGAAACCAGAGCATGTACTTGTTTTGCGGATTCTATGTGATAATAGCAAGATATTATATTTATTTTATGTATTAGGTTTTAAAAAGCGTTGCCACATTAATTCATTGAGCATATTAAAATGTAAGATGGATCACAATATATGTTTTTATGATATAAAAATTCACATAGAAGTCACCTGGGATTGTGCAATAATACAAACTGATATTTTCAAACATAATATTTCTTATGCATAGTAACATTTGGAGAGAATAAAAGCTATTAAGGCTGTGTATGAAAGATACATTAGAGTTACATTTGTATCATTGATTACACTATTTCTCAATTATGCAGTTTGGGGAAAAACACAAGCAATTAATCATGGTAGATTACACTCATTTTGTATTTGGCCAGCAGTGGCAAGGAGTTATTAAGAAGTCTGCATTCCCTTTGTTTCTCTAAATAATTCTTTGGAATATCTTTTGCTTTTGTGATTTCCATAACACGCTTTAGTAAATGTAATTGTTTATACATAAAAAAGATTTTCACACAGCTCTCATTCCTTTTTTTGTAACTGTACTTTTAAGTGGATGTTTTAATACATTTATGTTCTCACTGTGCTGCCATTTCCAGCCCTGCCCCCTGTCTTGCTCTGTCTGAATGTGCGTAGTTACTAATTACACCAATTATAACCACTCTACCTACATTTTCAACCTGGTAAAAAGTTTAGTAGCAGAGAGAATTTTAGACATTGCATGAAATATTTACCCTTAGTTTGTGTGAAATAAGAACCAGAGCTAGAAATTATTCTAACTTTCATTTCATAGGAATGTATTAACTATTAGATAATACATTTCAATATTGGAAAATAGCAAAGATTTGTCATTAACATTATTCTTTGTAATTTTCTTCAGCAATTGGAAATACAAAAAAATAACTTGAGGGGATGAAGATTGGATTCCCTTCAGAAGATCTTGGCTTGATCCCTAAAACCCACATGGTGGATCACAGGCCTCTGCCCCTTTAGTCCTAATGGATCCAACACCCTTTTCTGGCTTTCTAGGACACTAGGTGCATGTGAGGCACAGGTACATATGCAGGCAACATGACAAAACCCACAAACAATAATTAAAAATAAATAAATAACCTGGGATATCAGGAAACCATACATCTTGTGTATTTTTATTGAAACAGTTGAAAGCAAAGGAAACTATTATATTATACATTTAAAACCATACATATATATAATCTTGTGACTTGAAAACAGACGGTGAAGGAGAACAAAGCAGATAATGGTAGAAGGCTGAGGTTACATGGAGCCTGGAGAGGGATATTCTCAAAGTACATTGCATACTTGCATGAAAATGCCCTTATGTAGCCCTGCATAATAAAAACAACAACAAAAAATAATTTCCCGTGTAATTACCATCACTATCCTGTTACAATCCTATAGAAAGTAAAAATCTAAGAAATAATTAGAACACAGAATTCTAGAACAAATGACTTGAACAAGTAGTTCTTTCTTCAGAACTGAAAAACATGAATAATATGGATATAGACAACTGTATTCATAATGAAATGCTTCTATTAGTGTTTAGTCAGATTTAGCCATACAATTTGGCATTGATCATGAGCTTCATTACACTATAGTCCTTCAGGTGGTGTCCTGATTTGTCCAGTCTCCTTTGTTGCTCAAGGGTTTTCATGAAACTGATTGAGTTTATGGTCTCCAAATCACAGGAAATTTCAGCACTTACCTCATTAAATGTATCTCTTATATAGTTAATTGATTAATAAATGCAATTAGGTGTGACAGATGACTCCTGAAGCTAAGATTTGAAGTGATATCCTGTGAGTTCCACACTTCCAGTTTTCAAAGGAGTGAAATGTCATTTGTACAAAGATTATCTCCCAAATAATGAGCTAGAATTCAGTAATAGGCAGTACATTGCAAGCATCCTCGAAATTTTATTTATCGGTGACTTAATGCAGTGCTTGCCACAGTAGGGGCAATGAATACATGACCATTTAAATGATTCCATTTCAGTTTATTAAACTAATTCCACTCAAATTTAAATGTTCAAAGAACAGATTGAACAGGGAGGTAAATGAGAATGAGGAGTAGCTGGGAAGAAAAAGAGGCAGGAAGGAAACAAAGGAGTAAAAGAATGCTTAAGATGAGGGAGCTTTGAGAAGTTGTTTACATCTTTCTGGAATAGTTGAAAATTCATTGTTTTGAGTTGTAGACAAAGACCAATGAGACCAAATTCAGTGAGCTGAAGCATACACATTCAAACTGTATTTTGTGGGTGCTCTTGGTAGCAAACTATGCTTTGATTAAAACATTTAGTTTTTGTTTTTAGTATAGCTTGTGATGACTCATCATCATATATAATGCCCCTTCTATATATCCATCTATGTTTTGTGTCTTTAATATATATATATATATATATATATATATATATATATATATATATATATATATATATTCTCATAAGTAAAACTTTCTGACCATCTCTGTAAATATCAGATCAAATAAAATATAAATGGGGCGTGGTTGTGCATGCTTGCAATCCCAGCACTTGGAAATTCAAGGCATTTGGGCTTTGTGTTCAAGCTGGGCTGTATATACAGAACATGTATCAAAAACGAATCAAGCAAACAACCAGCCAAAAACAAAAGCCCAGGCATGCCTGGAATCCCAGCACTTTGGGAGGCAAAGGCAAGTGGATCACTGTGAGTCCGAGGCCAACCTACTCTACAAAGCGTGCCCAGGACAGCCAAGGCAACAACAACAAAATTACATCCCCAAAACCTCACAAAATCTAATAATAACAACCCCACTTGAAATTATTTCTAGACATTCTAGAGGGGAGAAACGGTAATTTTTATGTGGTGAAGTTTCCCAGTTTTTCCTGTCATTTCCAGCTGGGCAAGCATAGCAGAAAAACCTGGTAAGATGACAATTCAAGATTTCTTTCCTTTCCACTTGATTTATTTTTCCTGCTATGTAAATTGATAATCTTTGGTCCTGTCCCCCAAATGCCCCTACTTTTGTCTCTTTTATACTCTCCTTACAACACTAACTGTCCTCTCCATGTAGCCTATCCAAGTTAGCTTTTTAATTATATTCTTCTTACCCATTTGTATAAGTATTTGTCCTATATTTTCAAATTGATATATGTAAGGATATAAAATTGAGCATTTTAATGTTCCTTTTCATTAGCCTGCTGTGTAGGCTGGTAATTAATTCTCTAACCAAATTTTCACATTTCCTCATTTTTAATTCACATTCAAACCTCTGAGTTATATATGATTCAGTACATTCTTTTGATATCCAACATGTATACTTACTTTATATTCAACTCACTACTTTAAGGGTGTCTAAATATTTTAAAGCAATATTAACTTTATCCAACCTGCCAATTAACATTCTTTATATAAAAGACAACTATTTTCTGTAAGGTTTCAGAGGAACATTCAACGTTGCCTTTAGTGTGTTTCTCACTGACTTTGATACTCACACATAGTTTATACTGTTTTCTCCAGATGGAGTATCTACCTAATCAGTATACTTTCCTCTCACATCTCTACCTCCGAATAAATAATTCTCCCTATATTTCTAAAGCTGGTATGGTGGTTTGAATAACAATTCCCCCTATAGACTCAGATGTTTGAATATATAGTCCCCAGTTACTAGTGTTGTTTGGGAAATGCTTAGCAGGTGCTCCCTTGCCGGGGGGCGGGGTGTCTACCACAGGAATCAAGTTGTGAGGTTTTGGGAGGCACAAGCAATTCCTGGTTTGTTCTCTTGGCTTCCTGTTTATGTTTAAGGACACGAGCTCCTAGTTTGCTGTTCCAGCCACCAAGCTGGCTACCTCTGTTCCTCCATCATGGATTTAACCCACTGGAGATGTAAGCTAAAATAAACTTTCATGATTTGCCTTTGTCGTGGTGTTTTATTACAGTAATAAAGAAGTAACTAAGACACACAGCACAGGTTTTATCTTTCTTTTTATGTGGAACCTGGTGTTAGCTAAAGAATTACACATCTTTTAAAGTTTTATACTTTTGGCATCAAGTAGATTGGACTACTAACTGTTCTCTGGTAATTATTAGGGAATCAAGTGTTCAAATAGTATTGCCAGTACTTCTGATTTCTCCATATTAATTGTCTTCTAGTCTACCAACATTCTGAAGTAAGATATGTGGCAATATAAATTATGCTAAAGTTATGTGACATCAGAACAGGGTCTCAATTATTTCAAGGTCCCAGAATTTAGTATGATCTCTGATATATAAAAGATGTTTACTGACTAATTGTAAAATAAATAAGTCAAGATTCCTAGCAAAACCTCCCGGAATACTCTAGCCCATGCTGCTTTTCTCCATTTGAAATATATACTTTGAAAATTATTTAACTCTTTTAGTTGTGTAGGTAGCATTTATTCCATTAAAAATTAGTTTTATTGTTCAAACACTAGTTTCTTAAACAAATTGTAATTTTTTTGACGACATGAGACACAGTACAAACTTTAAGCACAGTAAGCAGTAACATTGGGAAAATATTTTTTCATGGTGTCATTCATTTCATGTGCTATATATTTTAGCTATATATTAATTTCTATGTACTTATGCACACAAAATAACAGTGTGTCAAAAATTTGACAGACTTAAAGACATTTATCTGTTTATATATTTAAAGCTACTGATTCATGAGAATCATTGGGGTGCACTCAAAGCTCAATCATATATGCACTAGAATGATATTGAAAATTAAAGGGAAACTAAAGTTTTAAACACAATAGATATATTATTAGCTATGGTAGAAGTTAGCTTTAATTCATAAAGCAAGATAAGAGGAGGATAAGTCTCAATTTTGGTAAAATAATTGTACAGATTAGGAACTTTAACCAATAAGGGAAAATGTTTATAAATTATTGTTAGGAATTATGGAAGTTTAGTAAATTAGTGGCTGTATATTTTCATGCAACAATTATTACTTCACTGAGTAGTTATCTAGGTTTCTAGTCCCAGGCATGGATACTTTCTTGTTGATCATGTTTTAAATCTACTCAGAGAGATGATGGTTACTGTGAAGGTATGCATGTGCCATCCTTCAGTTCATCTTGTCTTGCTGGTAGTTGATGTACTTCATAGTCATCATAGCTGCATGGGAGTGTTGGTTGTCTCCTTCCTTTGGGAGGCTGTTGTTGATGGATCATTAATAATTAATATCGAGTCATATGATTATTAAATGTACATGATTATTAACTGAAGAACACAGAAACCTGTTAGGTTTTTCATATGCCTTAAACACTGGGCTTGGGCAAGTATTCAGCCCCTAAGATACCTTGTTATCTCCAAGCCACAAATCCAAACCTAAATTCCCATATACACTTGGACATGCTGCATTTGGGCCTCTTCATTCCATAATGCCACCTCAGAGCAAGCTCCTTCTGCCCACAAGCTTTTTGTTTATGGTAACCCATGGCACCTGCTCCTTTTTTCTTCCTTCCTTCCTTCCCTCCTTCCTTTCTTCCTTCCTTCCTTCCTTCCTCTCCTACATTTTTCTCTCCCCTGATCCTTCTGCCCTGTAAGGTATGCTCTACCTACCTCTCTTCTGTGAAGCCCAGTTATAGGTAATTTTATTAGCCAATCCAGGGATAATTTGGGAGGCAACTTTACACAGCATCACTTGGTATACATGAGCATTTGCTTGTAGAATAGTAAAGAAATAGGAGGACAAGAAACTAACACTTGAATACATAATAGCTCCATATCACCCACAACGGAAGTCTGAATAACACTTTCTGGTACTATGAAATCTAATCTTCATTGGAGGGACCATTAAGGTAAAAGGTTTCAGCTTTGGGGTCATTAGGGCCTGTTTCATGTTATTTTCAGTTATAGGAACTTACTTCCCACCTCTGGAGGCTAATGAGTATTAACAATAATAGACAACATGTTTTGGAAGTCTCTTAGACAACCTTGTCCAACAACTCTAAAAGCTTCTAAGGTCTTGTATTGAGGTTTTGTTAGATGGCTTTTGGCTCTTGGAGGAAATACCCTCAGCCCAGATGGTGCAAGTTCATTAAGCTATATATGTATAATTATATGTGAAATTACATGCATTGTAGGCGTTTTAAGGCAAATAGTTAATAGCTTAATTCCATGTATCTTTTTCAGATATCCTTATTGTCATCTGTCCTTAAACCAACAGATACCTGTAGTTCTCACCCTTCACCAAGGAAGCTTCTCTTTAAAACAGAAACCAGTGCAGAAAAACATAACCAGTCAAAACTCAAGAGTTGTGAAGCCCGTCCCCAGTTCATATATCGACCAAAACTTCTGAGCCTAAGGCTCAGGAAACATTAAAGAAAGGGGGTTGAAAAATTGTAAGAGCCAGAAGATTGTAGAGTTTAAGATTGTGTTTTGCATCTCCTATTATCACAAGTTGCTATGCTCTTAAAGTATCACCAATTTGAATACCCGAACATGAGGTGAAGAAGGACAACCGGAAAAGACATGCCAACGGATATAGAAAAAAACCCACAAGGCCTCAAACCTACAAAATGGACTATAGGCAAATGAGGGAAGTTGGGAGCAGGAGAGGTGGTGTTGTTCAGGGAAGCACACAATTTGTTGTCCAGTGCCAAGTAGTCAACCCTGAAAAAATACATACAGGTAACATTCTATGGACTGTGGAGGTTATATATAAACACACACACACACACACACACACAAACAAACAAACACACCCACAATTAGTAACAAAAGAGGTCATTAGTTTTAAGAAAAGCAGGGATGGGTATAGCAGAGAGTTTCAAAGGAGAAAAGGGAAGGAAGCAATGTCGTTATTATATTCTAATAACAAAAATAAAAGGATATTTAACTGGTAAATATAAATATGCATATTTTCATGAGTAGTGATTTCTTTTAAAATTAGTTTATTATTTTTGTCTATGAGTTTATGTATATTTGTGCATTGTGTGCAGATGCTCCCAGCCACCATGTGGGTGCTGGAAATCAATTCCTGGTCCTCTGACAAAGAAGCCAATGCTCTTAATCACTGGGCAATATGTCTAGTCCTGAGTATTGATTTTTAAAAATATTTTAACTCATTTCAGGAAGTTATTTGTTTAGTTCATGCTTACATAAGCAAAATATGTAGTATGAATAACATAATTTGTTTCATGCACCAGTTTTCAAAGGAGCATTTCTTTTTTTTAAAATTAATTAATTAATTATTTTCTACTTATTTTTTTTATTAATTTATTCTTGTTACATCTCAATGGTTATCCCATCCCTTGTATCCTCCCACTCTTCCCTCCCTCCCATTTTCCCTATTCCCCTCCCCTATGACTGTTCCTGAGGGGGATTACCTCACCCTGTATATGCTCATAGGGTATCAAGTCTCTTCTTGGCAACCTGCTATCCTTCCTCTGAGTGCCACCAGGTCTCCCCCTCCAGGGGACATGGTCAAATGTGAGGCACCAGAATACGTGAGAAAGTCATATCCCACTCTCTACTCAACTGTGGAGAATGTTCTGACCGTTGGCTAGATCTGGGAAGGGGTTTAAAGTTTACCGCCTGTATTGTCCTTGGCTGGTGCCTTAGTTTGAGCGGGACCCTTGGGCCCAAATCTGCCTATCATATTGTTCTACTTGTAGATTTCTAGGACCCTCTGTATCCTTTTATTTTGCTGTTCTCCCATGCGTCTCTCATTTAGAGTCCCAATAGGATGTCCTCCCCTCTGTCCCAGTTTCCTGGTAAGTGAAGGCTTTCGTGTGACATGCCCTTTGGGCTAGTATGCAGATATAAGTGAGTATATACCATTTGAGTCTTTCTGCTTCTGGGTTAACTCACTTAATATGATCATTTCTAGCTCAATCCATTTATCCACAAATTTCGGGAATTCCTTGTTTTTAATAGCTGAGTAGTATTCCATAGTGTATATGTACCACAGTTTCTTTATCCATTCTTCTACTGAGGGACACTTAGGATGTTTCCATGTTCTGGATATTATGAATAAGGCCACTATGAACATAGTTGAGCATATGTCCTTGTTGTGTGCTGGAGCATCTTCTGGGTATATTCCAAGGAGTGGAATAGCTGGGTCTTGAGGAAACCCTATCACAGTTTCCGAGGTAGCACCAGATAGATTTCTGAAGTGGCTGTACTAGTTTGCATTCCCACCAGCAATGAAGGAGTGTTCCTCTCCAAAGGAGCATTTCTTGTGGTAGTCCACAGCAAGAGGAGCAGGCTGGAATGATCTGTTTGGTATTGGGTTAGGGTTGGACATAAGTAAGGGTCATAGTTTGCTTACTAATGCTGTGGTAAAACATTATGGCCAAAATAACCTTGGAGAAATAAAGGTTTATGTTGTTTTACATGGCCCAATCACAAGTGGTCACGGAGTAAAATCAGGGTAGGAATTCAAGGCAGGAATTGAAGTAGAGACCTTGTTGGGACACTGCTATTGGTTTTGCTTTTCATAGCTTGCTCAGTTTGCTTTTTTGTGCACCCTACAACCACCTACATTGGGAGGGCAACCTCCACCACCAGTGTTGAACCCTGTCACCTCCAACATCAATCCCCAATCACGAGAATGTCCCTCAGACAAAGTGTTTCACAAGCCAACCTGATGATGATAGTTTCTTAGTTTAGATTTCCTTTTCCCAGATGGAACTAGTTTATATAAGCATAAAATAAAAAAAATAAACAAAGATCCCATACCCACACAGTATGAATTACCTGTAGCTTATCATAAGCATAAATAATACGTACAGAAATGTTTATAAATATATGTATGTTCACACTGGTTAGTATGTAAAGGAATGCTCTCTTTGTCAGCTGAGAGGACTAAGAGGTCATACCCAGAAGCAGCATATACATTCAAGCTCAAGTTTTACTTAAGCTATTATCCTCCAACACAATAACACAGGTCTTCAAGAAGTTTAAATACTAGGATTGGAAATATCAAACATGGCTCTGGATTACTTTTTCATCACCAGAATTTGAAGAGTTACTCAGCTATGTACACAAATACACAGGGGGCCCTCACAAAGCTGGTGCCTCAAGGGACAGATGAGTCTTTTGACAGACCTAACAGGTAACGCTGATACAAGCTGAAAAACAGAATAAACAATGGAATATAGGAAAGTAATGCAGAATAGTCATCAAATTGTTGAATAAATATGCTAGTGCTAGCTGCAAGTAAATAGTATTTTAGTAGTTTTAAGTAACTTACGTAGATATCAACTCTCAAAGAAACATCGACACATTTTATATTCTTTACTCACAAAGCAAACTTAACAGTGTCTGAAACTAGAGGTGAAACAGTGAGAGACTCTACCTCTGCAAGGCTGCCACGGTTACAACATCAGCAGCACCCAGTCACTTTTTTTTTTAAATTTTATTTTATTAATTTTTAAAATTTTTATTAATTTATTCTTGTTACATCTCAATGGTTATCCCATCCCTTGTATCCTCCCAGTCTTCCCTCCCTCCCGTTTTTCTCTTACTCCCCTCCCCTATGACTGTTCCTGAGGGGGATTTCCTCCCCCTGTATATGCTCATAGGGTATCAAGTCTCTTCTTGGCAACCTGCTATCCTTCCTCTGAGTGCCACCAGGTCTCCCCCTCCAGGGGACATGGTCAAATATGAGGCACCAGAGTACATTATGTGTCCACTTAATAGGATGTGATAAGAATGACACTTTATCTTTGCAGTTTTTCTCTCCAAAATCTTAAGTCTAATAATGAGGAAAATATCAGACAATTACAGCCAAGAACATTCTATAAAAGCTAGAAAGCATTCTATAAAACCTGCACAGCAGTTCTTAAAATTTCCCAGTCAAGGAAAATAAGAGGAACTCTTCAAACCACAGGCAGCAAACAACTCATTGTGACTGCAGTATGGTGCCCTGGTAAGAATCTAGAATGCACTGTGATGTCCCAGCAGAACTCTAGGATGCCTTCAGTGCAGCATTCTGGTAGGGTCCCAGAATTTAAGTAGGACTTTAGGTCAAAAGCAAAGGACCTGAAACAGCATTCACTTTGGCCAAATATAATACATTCATGGTAAAACTACTTTTCTTTTTTTGGCAATGAAAACTTCTGTTTAATGACTTATAACAATCAAAGTCTTTTCATGATGATAAATCTCACACAAATTGTACAGCATAGCATCACAGTAAAAACAATGTTTAGACAAATAAAGAATGCACAGATACAATTTGAGTGAGCTCCTCCGCATGACCCATCCATCCTGACAGTCAACCACCTCTGAACTTACTCTCAAAACAAATCCAGCCACCACTTGGTGAAGCGGTACTGAAAATCAAAACAAAATTTGAGATTATAATTATGTCATGTCCATCTTCCATTACTTCTCTCCAAACCATCCCATGTAGTGCCTCTTATTCTCTTACAAGTTAATATCCAATTAAAATTTTTTTTGGCACACACATCCCTAAATACATAACTATAATCTACTTAGTCTGTATAATGTTACTTGTATGTATATGTTTTCAGCCCTGACCACTTGGTATTGGATAACCAGTTGGTATACTTTTTTCTAGGGAAGATACTTTCCTCCTACTCTTAGCATTCTTTAGTTGCCTGCAATTTTTGCCTGTTATGTCATCCTTGATGAATGGTACATATTAATATAAAGCATTATTAATCATGGAAACTGAGGACTAATACTTGGGAATTCTCTGAAGTATACTTGAAATATTTTCAGAAATCAAAGTCTGTACTAAAATAAGGAGATTAGTTTAAAACTAGTCACGAATCTTAAAAGTAAGTCCTATTTTAGGAGATCTGTGCAATCTCACAAGAATGGTTTAAGGGGTCTGGAGAGATGGCTCAGAGGTTAAGAGCATTGGTTGCCCTGCCAAAGGTCTAGAGTTCAATTCCAGCAACCACATGGTAGCTCACAACCATCCATAATGAGATCTGGTGCCCTTTTCTGTTGTGCAGGTGTTACATGGAAGCAGAACACTATTAACATAATAAATTAATAAATGTTTTAAAAAAGAAAGGTTTAAAAGCTAAGATTTTTAAATTTACAATCATCTTTTTGGTATATTTATTATTTTTCTTTGTATAAATGATAAAGTAAAAAGCTAAAACTTGTATTATGAGGTGTCACAAGTGTCATGTTTCCATATATATATCATAATGTTTGGCACTAAAGCATTCATTTATTATATCTTTATTATAGTCTTTCTTTTATATGAAAAACTGGATATTCAGCATCAGCATCATAGACATTCAAATAGTGCAGCTATTGTCTCACCTATTTGTGCTGGGTGCAGTAAAACACAAAAGACTGGGTAGTTGATGAAGCACACAAATTTGTCTACTGCTATGAATTCTGAAAGTCCAGGATAGAAATAAAACCAGATTTAGTATATGTCTGCAAGGTAACACTTTAATTCTGTGTTCTCTGGAAGGGCAAATGCAGTATGATTACATGATTGAAGAAATGGAAGAAGTGAGTTTGCCCCTTTGTGTAATCTTCATAAGCTTTAACTGAAGGATGTGAATGGAACTCTCATGACCTTTGGAGTTTCATTTTCTTGATCCTGTTCCCCTCCATATGTGAACTTATGTGCTCCCTAGTCTAATAAATACTTCTATATGTTCTGCATATCTCAGAATACAATGATATGTTATTAAAATAATTTTCACCTTGAATTCACTAAGTTTTAGAGCAGAGGGTGTGTGTGTGTTTGTGTGTGTGTGTGTTCCTTTGCTTTCTGTTTCAAGGTTGCTTCATTGAAGATGAATGGGGTGGCTTTCTTCTTTCTCTATGTTATAGTTGCTTTCCAATGAATAATAACATAATTTTAAGAGACTGAATAAACTTTGCTGTGTTTATCATGACCTCGTTAAGGGTCTAATCTTAGGCTGAGCTCAGTACAACTCTTTAGACATCTGTATTTCTGTATTTTTCTGAATAAGCACTTTGGTGAGAAGATGTCCTGATAGCCAGATGCTGCTCTATATTGAATGATTATAATAAAAGAGTTTTATTGGATTATAGATGCTCTCTTTAAAATTATTCTCAAACTGCTCATGAAGGAAATCAAAATCAAAATCCATTTTCTGTATCCTTGCCAAGGTCTGTTAATACACAGCCTTTAAGTTCTAGTTTCGTGTCAGTGAGTTGACCCCATCTTCACCTTAATATGTACCCTGCTTGGAATCTCTCCCAGGTCTATTTTCCTTTGGCCAGTTTGGCTTGCCATAGATCTTAACTCTCATAATCCAAGCCCAGAACTATTCCATCAATCTTTGAAAATTGCTTGGTCTGTACTTTCCTGAAATCTGTATCATTGCACATTCCCACTAGACAGTGGTTTTAGTCTAGTTAATGAGAAGAAGCCTATAGAGTTACTTAGGACATTGCACTTATAAAGTTTGCCCCCCTAAGGTTCACATAGGTTCCCTTTTCCATGCTTTCTAGATAAGAACTGAAAATTAGTGAAAGGTCAATGATATTTAAAAATGCAATGAAAATATTTTCTAATGTAAAGAATTACATGAACAATGAACTTCTATGATGTTCTATGACTTTCTTTGGCTAATATATATATTTAGCATAACACTGCAAAGTTAAAATTTTCTTGAGAGTTTTTTGTTTTCTTTAAGAGCCATTTTAGGAAATGCTACGCTTTCATTACTTCCTGCATATATAACAGTTTTTCTCCATTAATGTTTCAAGAGATAAGAAATTTAAAAAGTGAGTTCAACCTACAACAAAGAATCATATTTCATGCCTCCAAAGAACAATGAATTCCACACACAATGGCTTGGGAGTTAGAGTTTGTGATGGAAGGTAAAGGCCTTAGAGGAATTATTCCTCTGTCCTCTGCACAAATGGAAAAAGCTAAAGGGTTTAAAAATCAGTTTGAATATATGGCTATGGTGATGTCATGAGAAGAGGATGAATGCAGAGGAGTGTTAGAGAGACTCCCTGAAAACAGCAAAGCATTGATGATATTGTGGAAGTGAGAGAACTTGGGCTGAGGAAAATTTTTTTTTGCGGTAGCAGGTGTGTGATATTCTACCTTCATACATTTCTTTTGATGGGTAGTAAGTAGCTTTGCCACTAAAGCTTCCAGAAAGATATTAAACATTATGCTTTATGTGAGAGACATTCTGAGGATTTGGGTAAAATATGATTTTTATTATTAAATTTCCTAAAAATTTTCATAAATACTTCAGTATATTTATCAAAAAATTTAATATGTTAATTATTAGTAGTTTCATGAATTTAATTACTAATAAATTTACAATATTTTGTTAGTATTTTGACAGAAAATAATTCTAAAAATACCTTCAATGGACAAAATTAGAATCATTTTAACAATAAAGAATTAAAACACAAAAAATATAAGTAATTATGACTTTGTCTTTATATAATAAAGAACAAGTTAGGAAGAAGAACCCATCTTCCTTGCAAGACTATTGCAAATAATACATGTATATACTTATACCCAAGAAGGAGGTCTTAGTTTCTTTCCATTCAAATAAGAGCTAGACTTTCTTTAAAATGCTTACAAAATACAGATTATAGCCACCACTTTAATAAACTAGCATAATCCCTAACAACAATCACATTTATCCTTATACGTACAGATAAATATAGTCCTCAGCCTTCATCAAGGAAACTCCTCTTTGAAACAGAAAGAGACCACTACCTGAAACCAAAACTAATCAAAATTCAGAGTTAAGAATACAAGCTTCAAAGGACTTCTCTACAGAACACTCCTGCACCTGGGCTTGGGGAACATTGAAAAAGTGGGGTTGAAAAGACTGTAAGATCCATAAGGTCATGGAGTTTGCTGTAAGATTGTGCTTCCCAGTAATGCCAGAAGCTGCACCAATCTATTCTTATCAATACGACTACCCAAACATGAGGTGAACAAGGACAACAGCAATGGACATGCCAACGTGGTTGGGAGAAAACCCATGAGGCCTCAGTTTTACACAAAGAACTGTTGGCAACTGAGCAAAGCTGGAAGCGGGAGCGGTACTTTTCTCTAGGGAAGTAAACCCATTGGTTGTCTGGTGCCAAATGCACAGCCCTAATATGGAAACATTCAGAAAAGCAACAATAGCGTCTTCTCTGTGGCTTATGACTTCCCAGGGTGGTGTTTTATTTATTTTTAACCCTGTTTACAGCACCAGGCTTTCATTTCTGCCTGCAGAGCAGGCCTCAGATCCAACCAGTAAAGCTTTTCTTCACCTCATAAACCGGTCTTGACACTACTGAATCAGGAGGCACGTTTTGAAAAGTATCAAGATTAGGAAAGTCAAGGAAAGGCTCAGAAGGTGTTTGAGACGCTATACTGTGTGATAACATGATGTCTGGTGTTCTGTGTGAGGTGAATAGACAAAGATCATCACCGCAAAAGCCTGTAGAAATGAATCAACTTTATAAACAGTGGCACTGAGTCAACGTTCATAATAGGATGGAATGAATATGGAAAATATCATTACTAAGAAAGCTGAGCAAGGCACATCTGGGACTCTTTTATTAAAATGAAATAATCTGAAATTACTCATATTAAATATTTACTAAAAATATTAAAGGGTATGTTACTTACCATATACAGTTTGAAACTTCTTGAAGTAATGTCATAATCCCTGCTAAATTTAGCTATTGAATTAAGACGGCAAAATCCCTGTTTTTTTCCTTTAACTGGATTTCTAAAATCAATCCTGTTATATGATATTAATTATTAAATATAAAATTTGACAGGAATTAGCAAGAAATAACCTTTTCCTGTGTCATTTTCTTTTTGTGTTTTAGTAAATTTGTAGGACACAAAATGCAATTCTGTCAAGTTTATTTTAATAACATAATTTAGGTTGACATTATGCAAGAGACATAATTTTAGATAAAAATTTCAAGTTAAATCCTGTTGCCCTATCAACTATATATATTTTTTATTTCCTTTACATTAGGAGTAGTTATCAAGCTCATTGCCTAGGCATTAAGATTATTTTAATGTAAGAAAGACAAGTTATCTCCCAATGAAGGCAGTATGGGGCAGCTCAGTACAGTTATGACATCATTATTAAACTATATAGTTCACTAAGGTATTGTGTAGTAATGAGATATAAATGAACTGAAAGTTAATTTTGAACATACACTATTATAGAACTATCTTTGCTTATTATTGACTAGTTGATAGGAATTTTTAAACAAAATGTGTATGAATTGTTGCTTAAATTATTGTGAGTGAACAAGATTTTTGATTACAGAATGTGTTGGAAAAGCAAATCCTGTATTTTAGTTTAAGTATAATACATCAAAATAACAGAAGCTATGACAGAAAAAAAAAAAAAAAAAAGCAATTTTGTTCAACTCCTGTCAGCATCCGCTCATTCTTTCATTTATTGGAAAGCTTGAGATATGTTTAGTGAAATGCTGACAAGTGGACTTTAGAGAAATCTAATTAGTCCTTTTTTTTTTTCCTCCTGAGTAAGTGGAGACAGAAAGGTAATTATAGATCCTCAATGTGTAGCCCTCAAATTAAAGCGCGACTTAAATACACTTACAATCTATCCCTTTCAGCTCACCTCTCTTACCGGGTTTTGATTTTGTGGTAGTTCATCCATATTAATGTATCTAATGACAGACACCCTGAAAAGGTGAGAATGAATCCTTTTCCTTTGACATCTCAGCAGAGGATGGTGGTACAAAGCCTGTCTTTCAATGTGTGCCTGCATGGACTCCAGGTCTGGGAGAATGATATATACTTCTACTTTATGCCTGCAAGATTCAAAAGGCCTTTTCAAATATTCATGTCTTTTTTTCTTTTATTCTCTCCTGGTATGTGTAATGTGTTGAGAAGAATGTCAGAGTCTCAGGAGTTTTATTTTAAGTTTTATTCTTGCCTGAGGGGAGAAATATATTGAAATTTTGCTGGTCAAAGCTGTTCACATTTTCTCATAACATGTCTAATAATTGCAAAGCAGTTTGTTCAAATGCTTTAGGCAGGTTGCACATAGTTACCATGATAGAGTGAGGGGAGTTCTGGGGCAATGCCTAGCAATGAGTTGGGGGCACCATCCCTTATGTGGTCTTCTAAAGCTATAGTGAATTTAAAGGAGACATCAAGATGAGAGGCTGGTCTTGATGAGTTTTCTCTTGTCTGAATTCACTGAGGTCATAATGTCCTCATGTATGTTGCATCAAGCAAACAAGATTGATGTTGCCTGGGCACTGGCACTACTGGCCTTCCACATACCACAGCAGCCAAGTGCAATGGCTGATTGGAAATCCCATGATATAGCAGCTCTCACCAAAACATTGGAGTGAAAGGTCACTTTACTTATACTACTTAGTCTTTCTGGTTTTATTATATTTATGTTATGAAAGTTGAAAACATGTTTATCGAGTAGGAAAACCATATGTCTTCATCATATCGGATTCCTGAATCTTTTAAAATTAGTTTGCTTTTAAATTCCATCAGCTTCAAAGACTCACATTTCTCTGTGTCAACCAGAAGAAAAAAAGTAGAGGAAAAGCACTAGCTCATGGGAAAGTCACTTAGAGAATGTTATCCAATTAACCTTTACATAATAATTACGAGTTAATAACTTTTTCTCCTCAATAAAATCTACGTATTTAGAGAGCTTCAGGGAGGATGGAAGAGGAAAGAGAAATAAAGTTGTAGTATAGTAATTCATCATCACATTACAATAAAGCAGAATACTGGCTTCAAGGACTTATAGTTTTATCAGTTGCTGGACATGAAAGGGAAGAGGAAATTAAAATTATAATATACCAAGTGTTAAAAGTATAAGCTTCATTCCGAGTGAAATAAATAGCATGCCAACCCATCCTTTTTTTTTATAATGAGTACAATCAAGCCTGAATATAACATGCATTAGAAAAATGGATTAAAAACAATTGAAACCAGTGCACTGAGCACCTCAGCAAGATATCCTGGCTAACAAAAGACAGCATTCGCTGGGAATAGCAATATTATCTACTTATGTAAAAACATCTTTTGACATGGCATGGAAGCATAACCTCTAGACACACATTCTCTCTTTTAGATTTTTCTATGTGAATTGTGCCTAAGTGATTTGGGTAGGATTCTGTCCAACAAATATGCTGAAAATTTTGTAACAAGTGGTAGAGTAATACATATTAATTCTGAACAGATTGACACTGTAATTTGGGATAAAAACAATAATGATTACAGAACACAGTGTGAGTCAGGTCTGATGGACTGGAACAGATGTGTCCACCTGTTTCCAGCCAGCTATGCATCAATTGGGATGCACATGTGACTGAATGCCATCACATTCGTGGAGAGGTTTACTCCCTAGGAAAAAGGAGAGTTGAATCAAGGATCATTCTTTGTTCTCGTCTGTAACTATCAATGACAAAAATTACGACTGAGGAAACTAAGACACATAAAGAGGAAAGGCAAGACTAGATCTGTGATGGGAGACAACTGGGGATGCTTCATATAGTACCTCTGTAGGTCAGAAATATGCACTACCGTCTCAGACATTTAGTTTTTCTAAAATCATCACATTCTATATGAATCAACTCAATGCGGGACACTTTTGTAGTGCTAAAATGAATGTATAAAAAGAAAAGAGAGTCTAATCTCATAGTGCATGTGATAAGGAGGCACTCTGTATAGCCAATTCCAAGTATAATATGGCTTTGTGCATGTTTTTGTTTTGAAATTACATGGAACATGGTTTTTGACAGGATATCCCAGGCATAGAAAATATAACGTGTCCACATGGATAACTTAATTTTTAAAGATAGAATGAAGATCCCCAATGTGATAATAAACTTATCACTTTGTTACACAGCAGCCTTAGTATGTGGGCATAGACACTGATCTTAAAGATTGGTTATTTTTTATGTTACTGTTTAAAATGTCCACTCAGTCTGTTTTTTCAAACTTTCTTATATATATTTATTTAAATTTAATTATATGTTTATTACTTATCCTCTTTCTCATTTCAGTCATGCCTTAGATGAAAAAAAAATACTCCTCCCCCACACCCTAAACAAACAAAGACAAAATCATCAGGATATGTCAATATAAGACAAATACATCATTTTCTTATATTTTAACATATAAAAAAACAATATTTTAAGCTCATTTATTAACATCAAATTTTTACTGATGTTTTATATTAGAAAATTTATTTTAGTTTTAGTATCGTAACATTCCTTGAAACACAGTTTTCAAAATCCATAGTATGTAAGCCTGTAGGATGGTTGATTAATGGAATTGAATCAGAGACCCAGAAATGAATCTACACATATATGGTCACTTGATTTTTGACAAAGAAGCCAAATATTCAATGGAAAAAGGTTAGCATCTTCAAAAAATGGTGCTGGTCGAACTGGATGTCTACATGTAGAAAAATGCAATTAGACACATATTTGTCACCATGCACAAAACTCAAGTACAAGTTGATGGAAGGCCTCAACATAAACCAGAGACACTAAATCAATTAGAAGAAAAAGTGAGGAAGAGCCTGGAACACATGGGCACAGGAAACAACTTCCTGAACAGAGCACCAACAGCCCCGTCCTTAAGGTCAACAATTAATAAATGGGACCTCCTGAGGCTGAGAAGCTTCTGTAAGGCAGGAGACACTGTTAACAGAACAAAGCAACAGCCTACAGACCGGGAAAAGATCTTCACCAACCCTACATCTGACAAAATATATAAAGAACTGAAGAAATTAAACACCACCAAACTGGATAACCCAAATGAGAAATGGGGCTCAGAACTAAACAGAGAACTCAACAGAGGAATATCGAATGGCAGAGAAAGAAACACTTAAAGAAATGCTCAACTTCTTTATTCATCAGAGAAATGCAAATCAAAACGATTCTAAGATTCCATCTTACACCCATCAGAATGGCTAAGATAAAAAATTCAAGTTACACCACATGCTGGTGAGAATGTGGAGGGAGAGGAACACTTTTTCTTTGCTGGTGGGAATGCAAATTTGTACAACCACTTTGAAAATCTTTTTGGTGCTTCCTCTGAAAACTGGGAATAGGGCTTCCTCAAGACCCAGCTATTCCACTCCTTGGAATACACCCAGAAAATGCTCCACCACACAATAAGAACATATGTTCAACCATGTTCAACGCAGCCTTATTCATAATAGCCAGAACCTGGAAACAGTCTAATGTCCCTCAGCCAAAGAATAGATAAAGAAACTGTGGTACATTTACACTATGGACTACTACTCAGCTAGTAAAAACAAGGAAATCCAGAAATTTGTGGAAAAATGGATGGGACTAGAAATGATCAAAATGAGTGACTTAACCCAGAAGCAGAAAGATTCACGTGGTATATACACACTTATAAGTGAGCACTAGCCTAAAAGGCACGTCCCATGAAAGTTTTCACTTACTGGGAGATTAGGATACATGTGAGGACACCCTAGTGAGACTCTAGGTAAGAGAAATATAGGAGATGGGGGAATAAGAGGATCCAGAAGGTCCTAGAAACCTATAAGAAGAACATCATGATGGGTGAATCGGGGCCCAGGGGGGTCTGCAAACTATTGCACTAACCAAGGACAATACAAGTAATAAACGTCAAACTCCTGCTCTGATCCAGCCAATGGACAGGACATTCTCCACAGTTATGTGGAGAGCAGGGACTGACTCTGACATGAACTCTGGTGCCCTATATTTGTCCACTTTTCCTTGGTGGGAAGGCCTGGTGGCTCTTAAAGAATAAGCAGGCTACCAAGATGAGACTTGATAGTCCATGAGCATATAGTGAGGGAGGAGGTCCCCCTGGGTCATAGACCTAGGGGAGGGAAATAGGGTAAAAGCAGGAGGGATGGAGGAACAGGAGGATACAAGTGATGGGATAAGAATTGAGTTGTAATCTGAATAAATTAATTAAAAATAAGATAAAATAAAAAAAAAGAATTCTTGAAAAAAAAACTTGGTAGAAAGTGTTGAGTTGAATAAAAAAACTTATCAGAAATATACAGTATGTTTTAAAACTTTTACCTTATTGTCTGACTTTTCCTTTAGATGAAAGTACTAAGGAAAATTTTTTCAGTCATCTATTCGCATGTTTGACACAACTTTTAACACTCCAAAGATTCAAGTGGCTTGACTGCAATATAACGTTTTTTAAAAATTAGTTTGCTATGCCTGCACTCAAAGACATATATCAACTGTAATAGGAATAACAGTCAACATGAGACACGAGATATAAATGAGACATATGCACTGGTTTTAGCTGAAAGACTAACAGAATGGTTGATTTCAGGGTAGTTAACAGCTTGCAAGTGATTTTTGCTTTCAGGGAGAAAAACTGTTATGTGATGTATTAGCTACACAGAATATTTTGTTTTACTTTTGTTGTTATATAACACTGAATACTGATTATATTCTGTAAATGCTAACAATCATACCCTAAAGACTAAAGCACATATTTAGTAGAATATAGGAGAGGATGGCTATAGTTAAAAAAAATATGCAATAGTTTTCTTTAAGTTCTTTCTGCTTATTATCTGGGAATCTTTAATAATTGCTGATAATTTGGACCTCAGATTTTGACTCTTGCTCTCCCCGACCTGTGATCAATTTTACTTGAATTAGGTCTAGGTATTGAATTTTTATGACCTTTTCCATCTATAACATTGTGAAATCAGGGTTAAAAAACAAATCTTGATTTATTTGTTTTCAAACTAGGCTAAATGGAATCAAATAAGTTTGTATGAGACAAATATTAAATTAAAAATCATCACAAGTAGAATATGTTATGACTGTGTAAGAGTGTGTTCTTCACTAAGGGATGTAAAAGTAGTTAGTAAAACTTCATAGAGACCACCTAATTGAATCTATGGGATTTTTTCCCAAACAGGAAAAAATTTACAGGCAGAGGGCTGAATTATTGTGACACAGTTTGGGTGATAAATTCGCTCTATGGTGATAAAAGTATGTGAAGTTGTCTGTGTTGACAGATAAATCTATCTATGAATGTTCATTTATATAGTTAACATATTTTAATTGTATGGCATATGAAATGTATTGCAATAACATTCTGAAGATTAATTAGGATTTTAAAATCAACTTATTTCAGAAGGTGATGTGTAAATGTATGGCAACTTTGGCAAATGGAGAAGCAGAGAACAGCTGACATAGGAGGTTCAGGGAATGGTCCCAAAATGGTAGAAAATAAAGCTGAAGTGAGATAGGGTCAGCCATGAAAGATGTGTTAGATTTAAATTATTTTTAATTTGGCAAAATACACTAGTAATAGCATAATTTTATCATTGCAACCATTTAAAATAATTTGGAGAATTTAATAAAATGTATTTTGATCATAATCACCCCGCACCTTTTGTTACCCAAATTGTTCCATGATCCATCTCAACTTCTCCACATCCTTTGCAACTTCCTATCTTTTTCTTTAAGTTATCCAATCAACTTAGCTTTGTGCTGCCCATATACTCATGTGTGTGAAGCTATCCACTGCAACATGGTCGACCTACCAGGATTAAAAACTCTTAAGCTAAATCTCCCTCTGTTCAAAGCCATATCTTCCCATTCAGGAGTTGGGGCTTCCCAGTTCATGAAAGAATGTTGACTAACTTGATCTTGTAGAGGGTTTGTCCAGGCACTCTCAGCTGCTATGAGTTCAGGAGTGCAGTGTTTCACCCTTTTCTGTGCTGACCTCCGGCTCTACCAATCTATCCACCGACTTTATATGGTGTTGCTGAATCGTGGGCAAAGGGTATGAAAGAAACTTTCCATTTGAGGCTAAGTGCCCCACATCCACTCTCTGCACTTAGACCATTTGCGAATTTCTGCATTAATCACTGTCCACTGAACAATGAAACATTTCTAATGAGGTCTGAGATCTGCATTAATCTACTGGTAGAGAAACACAAACTCAGACAGCAGTTTGAGAGGGAGTTCATATGTGTGTGATGTATATGCATGTGTGTGTGCTCCTGTGGGTAACAGTCAACAACCTTGGGTCCTTCCACTTTGTTTAGAGAGACTCTTTCTTTTTGTTGTTCATTATATGTGCAAGGTTAACTGGCCTGTGACTGTCCAAGGATTTATCTGCCTCCTTTTCCTTCCATCTCTGTGTAGGTTCATGGGCATAAAAGATGTTTGTTATCATAGCTGACTTCACATGGTTTCTAGTTATAAGAACTTAGACACTCACATTTGTTCTCTCATCCCTCTCCCAGGCCCAAAAGGATGGCTTATGTTACAAAGCAGGAACTTTATATCTGTTGAAAGATAACCTATAATTTCTCCCACCTGTTTAAGCTTGAGAAGCACAAAGAGAATATACACTGAGAGAAAAGACATCATCAGGACTGAAAGCATTAAAAATAATTAAATTAAATTTGGAATCAGAAAAGAATATTATCATGGACAAAATAATATGGATTCAGTAGCAGATTTCCGTTAGCAAGACATAGAATAAGTGAAGTGAAAGGCCAGAAACTAGAGGTTAGGAAATGCAGTAATGCAAAAAGAATTTTGAGAACTGAGAAATTGGTTGCCACAGGCTGGATCAGATCATTCATTATATGTATCCACATATGTATTTTAGGAATAAGAAAAAGGAACAAGAAAATGACAAAAATATTTAAGAGACAATGGCTAAAAGCTTCACCAATAAAGAATGTTCCAATTAAAATAATATTTTCAGAAAACTTTGCATGTTCACACTTTGATGTTAATGTGTAAAAAACCAAAGGGTGTGCTAATATTTTTAAAGCTGTAAGAGAAAAAAACAATACATTATGCTCAAGAAAAATCACAGTAAGATTGATTGCTGATTTCTAGTCAAAAAAGTGGAGGCCATACAAATATATAAGCCAAAATCTAAGAATCTCATATTAACAAAGCTATTTTTCAGAAGTGAAATGAAGCTATATAAGAAAACAGAAAACAAGAAGAAAGAAAAAGAAGGAACCAAAGAGCAAACTGAATTTGTTTCTGAATTACACACTTCATAGAAATACATTTATCAAAATGAAATCAATAAATACAAGTTTGAATAAAAATAAAACTTGGTTGTCTTCATCAAAAAGTAGTTATTCAGGGAACTTCAAAAGGCAGTGTGATTTCCTCCTACTTCCTTTTAATTGAAAATGTGAAGAGTGCTAAAACATATAAAGAGACGAGGTAATGATTGGAAAACTGCTCATGAGGAAGGTCTTGGAACTGCGTAATGTCACGGGTGAACTCTATCAATCAGAGAAGAATTAACACCATGTTTACACAGGGGCCTACAAGGAATACAAGAGGAAGAAATGTTTTATTATTTATCTTGTTTTGCTATTTTTATGCTGATCAAAATCCAGGCAAAGTTATCAATGTAAAAAAGCTTGCAGAAAAACATCTCTTGTGAATATTAGAATATGCACAATACTCTTGCATTACAAGCGAACTAAATATCACCAAATAGAAAGAGTTATATATCACAGCCAAGTTGAATATATCTCAGGAATGCAAGCTTTGATTGGATCTGAAATCAAATAGTTAATATATCATAGTACAATTGTGACAATATATTTAAAAGATTTTAATATATTCATAAATCATTGTAAAATGCAGTATTATTATAAACCCCTTGAGGTACATGAGTGGTGAGGCACCTCCGCTGAGAACCTACAACTGCTATGTTTCACCCATTAGAACATTCTAACTGCCCTAACTGTGAGACCCAGCCCCGAGCCCTATAAAGCTAATTGTTGGGAGAGTGGAGACTGCCTCTGACATGAATTCTAGTGTCTCCAATTTGACCATTTCCTCTTGGTTGGGAGGCCTGGCAGCATTCAGGAGAAGAGGAAGCAGACTATTCAGATGAGATCTTTTTTTTTTTTTTTACCATGAAAGGCTTTTTATTAAAATTAAAATTTTAGCTTTCAAAAGTACTATTTTTTTATTTTTTATTTTATTTATTTATTTATTTATTTTTTATTAATTTATTCTTGTTACATCTCAATGTTTATCCCATCCCTTGTATCCTCCCATTCCTCCCCCCCCCCATTTTCCCATTATTCCCCTCCCCTATGACTGTTCCTGAGGGGGATTACGTCCCCCTGTATATTCTCATAGTGTATCAAGTCTCTTCTTGGCTACTTGCTGTCCTTCCTCTGAGTGCCACCAGGTCTCCCCCTCCAGGGGACATGGTCAAATGTGAGGCACCAGAGTACGTGAGAAAGTCGTATCACACTCTCCACTCAACTGTGGAGAATATTCTGAGATCTTATAGGCTGTGATCATATGGTGGGAGAGAGGTCACCTTCTGTCAGAGGTCTAGGGGAGGAGATTAGGTCTAAAGAGAGGATGAGAGGAAAGGGAAGATATAAGTGATGAGATAACAATCAGAGTGTACTCTAAAGAAATTATTAAACGAAAAGCCCAAGCTCAGGATTTAAAATCCAACTAAATGCTGGTTTACCCCAAATTATGGACTTGAACGCTCACCAATCCCCACACTGGAAATCTCCACTCTGAAATGCTCCAACTGTTGCCCTCCCCCCTACCTCCCCACCCCCGCACCTGCTAAAACACCCACAAGAAATTCTATGTACACCTGTCTTCTGCTCAGTTCTCCACTGTTTCCCTCCTGAGCAGAAGCAGCCATCCTCCTGGCTTCTTTCCCCTTAATAAATCTCTTGTGTGAGGTTTGTTATGTCGTATGACTTTGTGGTATTCCTTGGCTGCCAACTGCCAGGACACCTTTCCCTTCAGAGCTGTAACACTTACAAACTATATCATGATGTAAAAAATAAAATTAACAAACTTGAAGTGTAAGATAGTCTCCACATGGTATAGGCCAGCTATAAGAAATCTACAGGTAATGCCATGTCTAATGACAGAAAGTTAAATGCTTTACTAATGATCAAGTGCATGCTAAGGATGTCTATTGTTCTCACTTCTAGTTAGTTTTGTACAGGAAATAATAAGTAAATTAGAGAAGAGTACAGAAAACATCCGGATTGTGAAGACTAATGTGAACCACTTTTATTTGCATATGTTATGCCTTGGATATTTTCTTTAATCTTAAGGAGCACACATACACAAACACAACTGTTGTAACTGTTAAATTTTATAAGACAGAAGAATATAATATAAGATCAATACAGAAAAAAATTAATTGTGTTTCATCAAATTAGCAGAAACCCATAGGAATAAAAAAAATTTTAAAAAGTAATAGTTATAAAAATAATATATAGTTAGGTATATTTTTAAGTAAAGAAGTGCAAAATTACATATTGAAAAATTTGTTGCATAAGTACATTACAAATTCTGTTTCAGACTTGAAAGAGAGTAATATTTAAAATAAATTTAAAAGATGACAGTACCTAAGTTGAACTATAAATATAACAGAATCCTTATCAAAATTTCAGTTGGCTTTTATGCAGAAGTGTAATTTGAGTTCATGTATCTGATAAGAGCCACATCAGGTAGCCATAAAGAATCCTTCAGCTCAGCAGGAAAAATTAAACAATTCGATCAAAAAGTAAGCATAATTTTATAGAGATACTTTTTCAAAGTAAAAGTATAAAAGCATAATGAGAATATGAAAATATCCTGTACATAATTTACAGTTATTATTCACTAGATACATACAAAACAGAATCACAGGGAGATCATTTTACAGAGAGTCATGTATTAAAAATGCCCAGAGGAGTCTATCCTATAGCAGCAGAAAGTTGACTGCTTCATTTTCCATAGAGAATGGGAAGAGATGCCTCACAAATATGAGGCTTCTTCAGTAGGTAAAGCTGGGATGCAGAAATATGCATGCTTTTTTTTTTTTTTTTTTTTTTTTTTTTTGCAACTAATAATTGGCACTTGAAGCTGGGCATGGTAGCACACGTCTATAAACCCAACACTCTGGAAGAAATAGGCAGGTGAATCTCTGTGAGCTTGAGGCCAGCCTGGTTTACAAAGTGAGTCCAGGACAGTTGTGGATATACAGAGAAACCCTTTTTTGAGGGAAAAAAATATTCAGCACTTGAAAACACAGTAGGAAATGGGGACAAGCTTGTTTGTATATCTAATAGCTCTTTCTTTGTTTATCCTTAATATTTTTTGCCTGACATTTGCTTCTGTGGTAGTTATATTGCCTAGCAAGCACATTTGTGGTTGTGAGAATAATATAGTGACAGAAACAAAAAAGAAAAAAAGTTACTGATGTACTAGATTAGTGAAGTTTTTTGAACAGTTCAAGTTTTCCACTTACATAGAGCAGTCAGAAAAACATAAAGTCTCGAAAGTGAATGAAAATGTTTTATTGTTTAGTTGCCTGTGGACTGATGTGTCACTGCCAATCTGTCACTATAAGAATGCTTATGATCATACTTCTGTTAGGCTTTTAAAAAAGAAGAATGTCATTTTATTTCATTCTTTAGTACCAGAAGTAAAAACAGTGTCTCGCATGGCTGTTTCTGCCACGTTAGACGTGGTCTCACATGGCTGTTTCTGCCACATTAGACGTGGTCATTTCCTCCCTGAGTCAGAGCAGCTGCAAACACTTGGGCCCCACTCTCACCAGATCAAGCCTATTTCTCCTTTTGGAAGACATATTTCACAAATCTTACATAAGCACATGGCAGAGTGTGGGGGCACACATGGGAGGCTGCTGGTGGCATAGCTGGGTACTTGACAGTGCTACAGCTGTCTTTGAATCTTCCATGTCTCTTCCTGTCAGTACCTCAATAAAAGTTAACTGGCTGGCAAAAACAAACAAACAAACAAACAAAAACAAACGAGTCATTGTCTCAAATGCCTCAGCCTCTGGCTGTCGTTCTAAATAATGCAAAATAAAAAAGGTAGAATGTGGTGTTGGTTACACACCTAATATTTTACAGTCTTTGGGCATTTATAATAATTCTGTTGTTAAATATGTGAATAGTTTCTCAAGTTATTAAAAGATTACTTAAGAAATAAAATAAAGTTATTACATACTAAGCATTGTTTATTGTGATATATCTTTTTTTTACATGTCATATTTTTCTCCTTTATTTTTTTTCTTTTTTTTATTAATTTATTCTTGTTACATCTCAATGTTTATTCCATCCCTTGTTTCCTCCCATTCCTCCTCCCCCCCCCATTTTCCCATTATTCCCCTCCCCTATGACTGTTCCTGGGGGGGATTACCTCCCCCTGTATATTCTCATAGGGTATCAAGTCTCTTCTTGGCTACCTTTATGAAAACATATATAAGCATTCCAGCACTCAATAAATTATCTAAGGCAACAAACATAAAAAGACCAAAATTATTTTGGCTAATGCTTCAGTATGACCCAGTGTTTGACATACACACACACAGACACACACACACACACACACACACACACACACACACACACACACACACAGAGAGAGAAAGAGACAGAGAGAGACAGAGAGAGACAGAGACAGAGATAGAGACAGACACAGAGAATCAGAGAGATTACCTATAATTTATAGTCTGATGATTAAATTTCTTCTTTAGGTTCCCATGTTGGAGGCACTGAACCAAACCATGCAACAATAAAATGTCTGGGAATAAACATTTCCTAGCAAAGCTCTCATACTACTATCCAAAAAGGAGATTAAAAAGAATTGCACTAAACGTTCAGCAATCTAAAGTTGTCATAAATTAAGAAAAATGCAGTAAAAGAACAGATGGAACCATGAATGACAGACAGAAAATACTAAAAAATTCTCTATTAAATGTACCAGTCAAGACTGTCATTGACTCAGTAAACATGACCAGTTGACAAATGAAATAATTTGGAAATTGAACTACAACCATATGTATAATGGGCATTTTATATTTTAAGAAACATGTTCTTTCTTTTCTTCCTATGCTGGCCATGAATACAATTAATTTTTAGCTAAACTAAAATGAACTATGTGGGAGAAATGGCAGACTTTAAAAAATAAGTATTTGCAAACATTTGGCATAAATTTACCCAAATTAGCATTCATGCACCACAGACCAGAAGAAAAATGCTCAAAATGGATCACAGATGTAAAACTCAACTGAAATCCTATGAAACTAGGTTAAAAAAAACAAACAAACAAAAAAACAAACAAACACCAACAACAACAACAGCAAAAAACGAGTAGTAAATCTCTGTGACCTTGTGCAAAGTCAGGATTTATGAAGTACCACAGTCAGAAATAATAATAATAAATTAATGGAGAAAACACTCTCTCTCTTTTCTCTCTCTCTCTCTCTCTCTCTCTCTCTCTCTCTCTCTCTCTCTCTCTCTCTCTGTAGCCATTAACTGCTTGTGTATGTAATTTCAGGTAGCCAGTTAAAGCACACGCACATAAGAACAACACAATACAAGATGTGTGTGTGTGTGTATGTGTGTGTGTGTGTGTGTGTGCGAGTGAGTGTAAAATAATAATAATTAAGAAGTCATAAGCTTGAGTGTGGCGACAAGATAAGTTGGATGTGGACAGAGAGTTATAGAAATGATGTGAGTACTGTTTGCCTATAGGAGATTCTCTAAAATATTCGTTAATAAAACACAATATAAACTTATAATATGTTAAAATAAAAATCAAATTCAATTTCTTTTTTTAAATTTATTTTATTATTATTAATTTTTGAGACAGGGTTTCTCTGGGTAGCCTTGGCTGTCTTGGACTTGCTTCGGAGACCAAGATGACCTACAACTTACAGAGATCCACCTCCCTATGCCTCCTGAGTACTGGGATTAAAGGCATGTGTCACCATGCCTGCCTCAAATTCAATTTCATAAAAATTTAAAAATGTATACAAACAAATTAAATACTTTTGGCTTTAAAAGACACTGTAAGATGAATAAAAAACAAGCTACATGTTGGCAAAAATAGAAGAAAAGAGTTTCTAGAGAACTTTTATTATAACTTTATTACAAAAGCATTTTAAATAATTATTATTAATAAACTGTTATATAAATTACTATATAATTACTACAAAATAATTTATTTAATTTTATTAGCAGGATTTTTTTAAAAGTTTATTTGGCTTTTGTGTATATATAAGTTCAAATAAACCTAAAGAGATCTCAAACAAACCTAAAGAATATTAGAATATTTTCTTTTAAGGGCATGCCATTTCAGTTGGTATGTGAGTGTATTGTTCAGAAAATTTTTTTTAACAAAAAAAATAAAGAAAAGTTTATAAAATGTAATTATATTTCAGAAGCTCTATGACCCAAGTTGCGAGGCAGTTATAGTTGTGGAAAGAACACAGTATATCCTGCAATCCTCATGAATAAAGTATTTAGAGTAACAGGTTTCCACCACGCCTGCATCTTTTGTTTACCAGGACACACCGCTCCTGTGACATGCTACAGTGAGCACTGTACTGTGGGGCGCCCTAGCCACTCCTTACAGGAGAAGCTTCTGGGTAAAAGGTACGAAGCCCTTATAAGGTAAGGAAGTGTAAGAAGACAGCGATGACTGCCATGTCTCAATCGCATTAAGACGTATTTCAACTTCAAACAGAGAACTAAGTTACTCTTGAGTTTACTGTGTGGAACCATAGCTCTGTTTCACATAACACAGTTTCCATGAAATTCTCCCCTCTCCCTCCCCCGAAAGAGGTAAAAGAGAAAACAAACTTTTTGACCATTTCCACAGCCGTTATTCCAAAGTGATAATAAATGTTAGCTTTTACACTGCATGCATTGAAGTGCAAGTCTATTCATATATAAACTGGAGGCCTGGAAATAGTAAATAGGGCTTATGGAGGAAGGTTTGGACTAAAATCCCAAGATTTATGTCGGAATTTGTTACAAGACAGCTAGATATTTGGAATCTGTCACCCTAGGGAAATGAATTAAAATTTTAAAGTTTAAATGTATTTTAATTGTCAATTAATAATTATGTGCATTGTGAAGTCTAATGTAATGTTTCTATTTAATGCAAATTGCAAGAAGAGGATCATGAGTTGACTCAGTGGGTAAGGTCACTTGTCACCAAGCCTGACAGAGGTAGATCTTTGAGGTAGAAGTGTAAAACCAACTCTTGCAAATTATCTTTTGACTTCCAAATGTCTACAATGGTATGTGCATAAATAACTAAAGAAATGATATAAAAGCTTTTAGGGAAATTTCAAAATAGTCACCACATTCTTCATGCCATCAACTTGGCAAAGTGTTGTTATTGTAAAGGATATTATGTTAGTTAGCGTTTCTATTGCTGTGAAGAGACATCATTCCTTGGGCAACTCTGATAAAGGAAACCCCCCCTTTTTTAATGCTCTGTTTTGTTTTTTCAAGTCAAGGTTCCACTGTGTATCCTTGGCTGTCCTGGACTCACTTTGTAGACCAGGCTGTGCTCAAACTCACAGCGATCCTCCTGCCTCTTCTTCCAGCTGCTGTGATCAAAGCATGAGTCACCATGCCCGGCGTAAGGGAAAACTTAATTGGCCCTAGATTACAATTAAGAGATTTTGTCCATTATTGTAATAACAAGAAACATAGCAGTGGGCGGATAGACATGCTGCTGCAGAGGTAGCTGGGAGCTCTACATCCACATCTGCAAGGAGCAGAAAGGGAGAGTGAGTCACTGGGCCTTGCTGAAACTTTTGAATCCTCAAAGCCCACCCCCAGTGACACACTTCCTCCAACATACTCGAACCATGCACCACTTCCTAATAGTACCTTTCCATATGAGCCTATGGGGGTGGAGCTTTTCCTTCAAACTACCACAGATGTTAAAATGCTCTCAGAAAAAATTGAAATATATATTATTATTTACTGTGCAGTGTTATAGAATATTAAAACTGATATCTTGAGACTGACTAAAGTATTGAACTCTTTCATCTATAGTTCTTCTCTTTCCTTGCCACCCACAGTCTCTACTCCTTCTGTGCTCATGTGCTGAGGCTGACGTTTTAGATTCTACATATAAGTCAGATCACTGTTGGTCCTTCTGTTCTTCACTTGTTTCTCTTTGAAATTTAATCAAGTTTTAATCAGGTTTATTTAAAGGACTTGGCACCATGTAATGAAATTAGGCTCCTGGTGACACTTTGTGTGAAGGGATCAGCCAAGAAGATCATGTACTAGGTAAATTCTAGAAGCCTGGCATGAGGCTGTATGTCTGACTGTGTGAAGTATGGTAGTCTTGTCTTTTCCTGTTGAGTTGAGTATGATTCTCATCCTTTTCTTTATGTGTCATGTTTATTTTAGCCCTAGATTGTTTTAGATTTATGTAATTTATTCTTCCTTTTGATACTTCCTCTTCAAACTATAAATAATTTTTTTTTGTTTGGGGCTGCTAAAGCAGAACACACAAAGTGACAAACTTCTAATGAACAGATTTTCCTCCACTGTATGGAAACTGAGAAACTCAATGTCATGGCCCCAGAACCTGGACATGGACTTGATGCTGTGGAATTCATTGGTGTAAGAGAAGAAGGTAGGAGAGAGAGGTTGTGAGAGGCATTGAGACATGGAGTGGAAGTTAGAGGGAACAGGGCAGGAGGGACAGAAAAAAACCAGAGGTAAAAGATTGAATTTGAAGCCTAGATCTTAAAACTGGCATAGATCCACTTCTGTCTAGGGCTTTCGTTACCTAAACATCTATTGTGTGCCAGATTCTACCACTTTGACATTGAAATCAACTTTCCAGTGTGTGTGTGTGTGTGTGTGTGTGTGTGTGTGTGTGTGTGTGTGTGCGTGCGTGTGTGTGTACACCCACTTGTGGGTGCACATATGAGGGCCAAAGGGAAGTACCAAGTATTTCCTCCTATCACTCCCTATGTCCTATTTGGAGGGAGTGCCTCACTGAAGCTGGAATTTACTGATCTATCTAGATTGCCCTTCTAGTGAACCCCTGAGATACACCTCTCATATCCCTCCACTACTATAACTACAGACACTTGACACCACACTGAACTTTTTTTATTAATTCATTCATATTACAGTTCAATAGTTATCCTATCCCTTGTATCCTCCCATTCCTCCCTCCCTCCTACTTTCCCCTACACCCTTCCCTTATGATTGTGATTGACGGGGACCTCCTCCCCCTGTATATGCTCATAGGGTATTAAGTCTCTTCTTGGTAGACAGCTATCCTCCCTCTGAGTGTCACCAGGCCTCCCCATCAAGGGGACATGGTTAAATATGGGGCACCAGAGTTTGTGTGAAAGTCAGTACCCATTCTCCACTCCACTGTGGAAAATGTGCTGTCCATTGGCTAGATCTGGGTAGAGGTTCGATGTTTACTGCATGTATAGTCCTTGGCTCGTGCCGTAGTTGAGCTTTTTAGGTGGGTTTAGAGGATCTAAACTCAGGTCCTTATGTTTTCTCAGCAAGTACTTTAAGACTGAGGCACCTCTATCACTGCAACAATATATACTTTCTAAACAGTTCAAAAGACATCAGCACCCTCAGGAGACTTATTTCTCTGAATTACACTAAAATGAGAATTATCAGTGCTACTTGTAATTCAGGGAATGATTTCTGCCTCTTCATTGTCTTTGACTCTAATCTTTGATCTTAGTCATGCAGGTATTCTATTAAAAAGAAGGATAATTTAGTTTTATATATGAAATTATATTTAAATAGACAACTTTAATAATGAGTTTATTTATTTTTTGAGATTGTTATATAATTATATCATTGTTTCTTTTGTTTCTACTTTACAAACATACCAATATATCCCTCATTACTATTTCAAATTTAAGGCATTCTTTATATTTATTGTGTATATATATATATATATATATATATATATATATATATATATATATATATATATATATATACATTAAAATTACTTGTAGGTATATATTCATGGGGAGTCATTTGGTATTGGATACTAATTAGTGTACTTTTCCCTGGGGAAGACTGTTTCTCACACTCTCAGCATTCTTTAGTTGCCTGTAAATTTTGTGTGAGATTGAGGTCTTGTGAGAATTCCTATTCCACATTAGCTTATCTATTGTTGTTCTTGTCCCGCTCATGGTTAGGTAGTCATGTTGTTGAGACTTTATGGGTGTGGCTTCTGAAACACCTCGGAGACATAAACTCACAACAAACACCCTGATCCTCTGGCTTTCACAATCTTTCTATTACCTTTTTCCTAATGATCCCTGAGTGTTAGGCTTGGGACTTGTGTTGCAGATGTCTTTGTTATTATCAGGCTCTGTATCTACTCATTTTGATGAGTTGTGTCTTATTGTAGTTGTCCCCCATCTGTTGCGAAGACAAGTTTCCTTGGTGAAGGATAAGGACTATACTTGTTTGGGAGGATAAGGAAAAATATACAGAATGTAGTTAGGGAGTATGTTGGTATAGAAAGTGGCAGTTGTAGGTTGTGTTCCAAGATCCATGACTTCACTAGTAGGCTGCATTTTCAGTACCTCCTGCTGTCTGGGTTTTAAGTTCAATTATCTGTTGATTCATTCAATGGTGTGCATGCTGTTAGCTGGACTTTTAGTGTTATCATGCCATGCTTGCCACTAAGATGGTTCATACCTCTCATTAGTGGGTAGGAGTGTTAGTTGTTTCTTTTTTGCCTCAGCCAGCTTGCACAGCACCTTCTTTTACCACAAAAGCTAGTAATCAGGGAGAAGGCTTTGAGGTTAGTTCAGTTCCTGGGTTTTTGGGCTCTATGTCTGAAATGCATTAGGTGCATAGTGTCTTCAGCAATAGAAACTTATTTTCCCCCTCAGGAGGCAACCAAGAGCAATAGCAGCAGCTTGTCATGTTTTGAGAGTCTCTTGGACAACCTAGTGTTGAGTGTTTTTTTAAATTAGTCTCTTGCTCTTAGAGAAAGCATTGTTAGCTCCGATGGGACATTTTCATATAACACACAGACCTAGGAGTATTACAGATGTTCTCTGGCAGAGAAGTAGTAGTATGATTCTTTATGATTTTTTTCAGACATATTTTGTGTTGTTTATCCTCCTTTCTGATTCTTCTGCATTTATTCTCCACACACTCAATGGGAGTCCTCCTTTTATCATTTCCCCAATCAGAATACGTATCTTCTTTTTTTACTTTTCTATTGCTCTTCCAACCTCCTGCCCTGTCATTTACATTACTGCTTTCTGTGGTTAATACAGGATATGTATTCATACCAGAAGATTTGGAGGTAGAACCTCAGATGAGGGAAAGCATGTCGTGTTTGTCTTCCTAGGTCTAGTTTACCTCGTTCAATATGATATTTTTGAATTCCATCTATTTACTTACAAATTTCATAATTTCAGTTTTTAAAACTGAATATTACATAGTGTGTATTTACCACATTTTCATAATCCATCGGTTAGTAGAAGGTTATTTAAGTTGTTTCAATTCCCTACATATTGTGACTAGAGCTGCAATGAACAAGGCTGAGGAATTACTTGTGGAGTAGGCATATACCAACCTATAGCATTGGTAGGCTATGTGGTAGATTTACTTTTAGCTTTTTGAGAGTTCTCCACACTGATCTTCAACCAGTTTGCAATTCTCCAACAGTGAATGAGTGTTGCTTTTCCCCCACAACACCTCCAGCATATTTCTTCTTTTGTTTTCTTGATCTTTGCCATTCTAAGCAGGGCAAGATAAAACTTTTAATTGTTTTTTATTTGTATTTCCCCAATGGTTAGGGGACATGAGCATTTTCTTGGAGATATTTCTTAGTCATTCTTTTGATAACTCTCTGTTTAGATTCCAGGTTTTTGAATGGGATATCAGCTATCTATCTATCTATCTATCTATCTATCTATCATCTATCTATCTATCTTCTAGATTTTCTGAGACAGCAACATTGGCCTGTGTAGCCCTGGCTGTCCTGGAACTCAATAGACTATGATATTTTAGAACTCAGACATCCTCCTGCCTCTGCCTCCCAAGTGCCATGATTAAAGCTATATATCTGTTTTCTGAATTCTTTATATATTTTGGTTATTAGTCAACTGTCATATGTATAGCTGGAAAATATCTGTGGACTTCCTCTTTACCCAGTTGATTATTTAGTTATGTAAAATTCATCAAATATTAAATAGCCCAAATTATATGTACTCAAGTTTGGGTGTTTGATTTTGTTCCATTGGTCTACATTTCTGTTTTTGTGCCAGGATCTTTACCCAGTTGATTATTTAGTTGTGTAAAATTCATCAAATATTAAATAGCCTAAATTATATGTACTCAGGTTTGGGTGTTTGATTTTGTTCCATTGGTCTACATTTCTGTTTTTGTGCCAGGATCTTATTGTGATTATTACTATGGTTCTATAATGTATTTTGACATCTCAAGTAGTAATCCCTCTACTATTATTTTTGCTCAAGATTGTTTTGGCTTCCGGGGTCTTTTGTGGTTCCAGATGAATTTTATGATTTCTTTTCTATTTCAGTGCAGAATGAAATGGGATTTTGATTGCATCTGCATTGACTATGTAAGCAACATTTGGTAAAATGTTCATTTTACAATTTTACTTCTACTAATCCATGAGTATGGGATGCCTTTCTATATTCTAGTGTTTTTTGTAACTCTTCTTTCAAATGTTTAATGCTTTCACTTGACTGGTTACTTTTATTCCTGGATATTTTGCTTTCTTTAAAGTTGCTGTGCATTAGAGTTTGTTCACATTCTGTATAGAGTTTTTCTGCGTGTTTGTTGTGCTTTTACACATGATGATCTTTTTGCTTGATTTTTTAAAACAAATTTTAGGTTGCATAAATAATAGTCATAATATTGTTTCTCCGCTTATTACAATGCAGAAGAATCTTATGTTTTGTAGTAAAATTAATTTCCTTGTTGAGTAGTTATTAAAAAAAAAGAGTACTTGATAATTCTAATACTATATGCCTTCTCCAGATGTGTAGGTAGTATGACAAATATTTACATTAATTGAATATGCTGACTAGAGGGTGCACTTTATAAACTTAATTGGAAACTTCTTCTTACACAGTTTTCTTGACAACTAAGGTTTGAGCAATTTTCGCAAATTGAGAGTTTGTGAGCTGGATTCAGGTGGTGATTTTGGCTTTTAATGTGTTTTAATTTATGCCACAAATGATGTGAGATGAAAACTACATATTAGATCATTTGAAACTAGTTTTGACTCAGCAAAAATGCTATTCTTACATTTCAATATCAACTGTTAAAATTCATAAGAGATAGCTTTTATATTATTATTTGGAAAAAGTTATGAGCTATGAAAAATACAGTTATTCTTATTTTGCCCTGGTGAACTCTCAGTACTCATTTGTTTGCCAGGCATAATGTGGGCAAGATGGCTTTATAGTCCTGGCACTTGGGTAATAGGATATACAATTAGCTTGAGATGTAGCAAATGACTTTGCTTGTTCCATAAAGCCCACATTATACCAAAATAACAATGAGTATTAGAAACATTTCTAAGTCATTCTATTTTATTTTTAGCTTTATAATATTTACTTGTAAATTAAATTTTACTTCTTAAATGAAATAGTTTTCTAAATGAAGAGAAAGCACCACCACCTGTGGTTGTTTCTAATTTCAGTTTCTGCTAACATTGCTGCTGGCACTAGAAATGCAATGCAATTTTCAGAGTACTGTCAGCCATGTAATTTCTTGGCAAATATAAGACAATTACTTTCCATGTAATTATAGTGTCATTCCTTGAGATTGTACAGTTTAGTATAAGAGGAGAGTTAGCAGGTCATCTCATTATTTATTGTGCCATGGTTGTCAATAGCCTGGTAGCAACACAAAGAATGACTCCAATTAATACTGCATTCAGATCAAAGCCAGAGAGTACACTAAAAGGCAAATAACTTTCTTATGCGATCATACAACTCCTTTGGATTTACCAATGCTCTTTATTGGGTTTCGTGTTATTCGTTTCTTAAAACTCACAGATTATATAGAATCAAAAAGAAAATTCAAAGAAGCAAGTAAAAGTGTTCAATTAAACAAGTAAATCAGTAATGAAAGAAAAACTATAGTGAAAATTTTATTTTCAGCAAACGATTTCTCATTGAATTCTTCCAAATTTAGAGTTACGTTCTTGAATATTTTTCTTAAGTATCATTAAAAATTATCATACAACTTTTCAAGCTTATATACAAAGGAAACCAGGAGTGTTTTCTGCTCCTTTTTTAAAACAACAGGAAAGATCATTGATTTACTCAGCTTTGTGAAAAAGTTATTTTTTGGTTTAGTTTTGGATAAAAAAAATATTATAATCCCTGAGTGGAAAAGTATTTTTCAAATATGACAAGCAATCTAACAATAGGGCATTTAATTTTGAGATTTTTTTCTAATAAAAGCAGAATTTACAATATGTTGAAATTTTGCTAGGTACTGAGAGGGAGACCTTAGCTATATAATCTAATTTTGGCTCTTTTCTTTTTGATTTTCTTTATTTTTTATAATTTCTTTTTAAAATAGTTTTTAACATATACATTTATATTATACACGTATATACAACAAGCTAGCAAGAAGAACTATGACAGAATTAGGAATTACATAAAGGTTACATTTTTAGTGTTTTCGCTATTTGTATTTGACATCTTTCCTATTTTGATATGTCTAATATTCTGAATGAGGATCACACTTCATAACATGTTGTCATTATCAACTTAAAATATCTACCTAGACCTAAAATCATCTTAACCCCTAAACAGCTAAGCTTCATTGTAAAAGTAAACAATCTGGTCTTCAGCTTCATCAGAGACTTGAGAAGGAATAAACTTGATTACCTGAGTATGCCGAGAGTGCAGGTTGGTCACTTTCCAAATGAGAAGATGACAAACAGTTTGCTATTCAATAGTCACCCAAAACTCTCAGTAAGATTGAAGCATCTTCTTCAGCCTTCTGGACCAACATATCTGACAGACATATTTGTGAGGCAGGAACTATTGAGGATTTGCTTACCCTGTCTTGGCAGACTTCGCCTGGTGACTCTGCCTACATCCAAGCTTGCCCTTCTTTAGGCAGAATTCTGTCTGTGGTAGAAACAAGGACATTTTACTCAGTGGCTTGTTTGCCACATTTGAAGCTATCTCCATGAGAAAGTTCTGTGATGCTCATCATCCTTTTTGGAGTAGGTTGGATGTTGCCATGAGTTAACCTGTCTACCTGTCAATGAATCTTTTTTTTCTTTCTTTTTTTATAAATTTATTCATATTACGTACATCTCGATTGTTAGCCCTTCCCTTGCTTCCTCCTATTCCTCCATCCCTCCCACTTCCCCCCTTCTCCCCTCCCCTATGTCTGTGACTGAGGGAGACCTCCTCCCCCTATATATGCTCTTAGAGTATCAAGTCTCTTCTTGGTAACTTGCTATCCTCCCTCTGAGTGCCGCCAGGCCTCCTGATCCAGGAGACGTGGTCAGAAAAGGGGCACCAATGTTCATGTGCAAGTCAGATCTCACTCTCCACTCAATGGTGGAGAATATCATGTTTGTCGGCTAGGTCTTGGTAGGGGTTCAAAGTTTACTGCCTATATTATCCTTGGCTGGTCCCTTAGTTTGAGGAGGACCCTAGGAACCAGATCTGCCTGTCATAAAGTTCTTTTTGTAGGTTTCCAGGACCCTATGGATCCTACTATTTCCCCATTCTTCCATGCTACTCTCACCTAAAGTCTCAATAGGATGTCCTCTCCTCTGACCCACTTTCTTGGTAAGTAAACTTTTTCATGGTACGTATCCCTTGGACTAGTGTCTTGATATAAGTGAATATATACCGTTTGTCTCTTTTTGCTTCTGGGTGAACTCACTCATTATGATAATTTCTAGATCAATCCATTTATCCACAAATTTTGGGAATTCCTTGTTTTTAATAGCTGAGTAGTCCATAGTGTAAATGTACCACAGTTTCTTAGTCCATTCTTCTACTGAGGGACACTTAGGCTGTTTCCATGTTCTGGCTCTTATGTATAAGGCAGCTATGAACATGGTTGAGCATATGTCCCTGTTGTGTGGTAGGGCATTTTCTGGGTATATTCCAAGGAGTGGGATAGCTGGGTCTTGAGGAAGTCCTATTCCCATTTTTCTGAGAAAGCGCCAGATAGCTTTCCAAAGTGGTTGTACTAGTTTGCATTCCCACCAGCAATGAAGGAGTGCTCCTCTCCGCATCCTCACCAGCATGTGGTGTCATTTGAGTTTTTGATCTTAGCCATTCTGATGGGTGTAAGGTGGAATCTCAGTGTCATTTTGATTTGCATTTCTCTGATGACTAACGAGGACAAGCATTTCTTTAAGTGTTTCTCATCCATTTGATATTCCTCTGTTGAGAATTCTCTGTTAAGTTCCAAGCCCCATTTCGCAATTGCATTGTTTAGTTTTGAATCTTTAAAATAATAAAAAACTTTTTAAAATGCCATATTCTGTAGATCTCTGAGGTTTTTGAAGACCTTATATAACGATTCAACTTCATCTTTCTGTAGAATCATATCTATCTACTGCACCTCAAATGTATATTCTTGTGATAAAAGTAGACTAGTGATTGACATGACCATGATTTGCTCAACTAACAATTAACTTTTATAACTTATTCATCCTAAACATCCTGCAATAGCACTTTCAAAGTATTGGAAGTAAACCTTGCAATATAGTTGAGTTATATTGGTGCCATACCTCACAGTAGGGTAGAAATGATGTGTGAAGAATAAACCTATGTTTGAATTCTATACCATTGTGTCCAAAATAAAACTTATTTTGCATCTGTATACAAATTCTATACCAGGGAATTAAAAATAACCTTGTGAGTGACAGTTGAGACATTAAGTAAAGGAGTCGATTCACTAATCTACTTTTTGTTCTATCTTCCCTGTATATTGCTATATTCCCATTTCTTTCTTTTCAACTCCATCTCCAAACTCAAGAATATAAGATACAGGAAAAAAGAGACCTCTGAGTCTAACCTTGTTTTATTTCTAAATAAGACTGATAATAACTTGTAACCAATTCCTATTGATAATAGCCTTCCATAGCCCAAGAATGCAACCAAAAACCTACTATTCCCCCTTAAAGGAAACGGGGCATCATTTTCTTAAGGTTTCTTCCAGCTGATTTGGGAAGAGTAATACCTAGTAGGAGCCCAAATAAAATTTGGGAGATGGTTAAATAAACTAGGAATTGTATTTGTGGTCCAATTTCTAAATGTTAAGAAATTCCAGGCTTCTTCACCTACCAGGAAAGCGAGATAGATGTGAGGACATCCTATTGGGACTCTAGGTGAGAGAAGTATGGGAGAATGGGGAAATAGAAGGATCCAGAAGATCCTAGAAACCTACAAGAAGAACATTATGATGGGTAGATCTCAGCCCAGTGGTTCTGCACAAACTATGGCACTAACAAAAGACAATACATGCAGCAAACATCAAACCCCTACCCAGATCTAGCCAATGGACAGGACATTCTCTACAGTTGAATGAGATATTTCTCATACTTGTGGATTTGGAGAATCAACATAGTAAAAAATGAGCATCTTATGAAAAGTAATCTATAGATTCAAAGTAAATCTTATCAAAATATACACACAATTTTTTACATACCTTGAAAGATCAATTCTCAACCTCTATAGAAAAAAACCAGAATAGCTAAAACAATCCTGTACCAAAAAAGATTATCTGGAGCAATCTCCATCCTGGATCTCAAGCTGTACTATAGAGCAACAGTAATAAAAACAGCATGTTACTGGCATAGAAACAGTCTGGTTGATGAAAGAAATTGAATTGAAGACCCAGAAATAAACTCACATACCTATGGACACTTGATTTTTGAGAAAGAAGACAAATCCATACAATGGAAAAAAGATAGCATCTTCAACAAATGGTTCTGGCCTAACTGAATGGCTACATGTAAAAAAATGAAAATAGATCTGTATCTATCACTCTGCAGAAAACTGAAGCCCAAATGGATTAAACATCTCAACATGAACCCTGACACACTAAATCTATTAGAAAAAAAAGTGGGGAAAAGCCTTGATTTCATCAGCACAGGAGACAACTTCCTTAACATAACACCCACAGCTCAGGCCTTAAGATCAATCACTAAGAAATGGGACCTTAGGAAACAGACAAGGGTTTTTTTTTTTTATTCTATGTGTGTAAGTACTTGCTGAGTATAAGACTTTTGTGAATTTCCAGAACAGGTCAGAATACAGTTTTGGATCCCCTGGGACCTGAGTTATAGATGATTGTGAGCCTACCTCTATGTGTTGGAATTGAACAGAGTCCTGTGGAAGATCAGCCAGTGCTCTTCACTGCAAAACAATCTCTCAGCCCCACAATCCATTTTGTGTAGGCAGCTGCATTAACTGACATGATTTATTGTTAAAAAGAGGCTACTGTTAATATTAACAGTGAAGTAAATGCAGAGTTTTACTTGATTTAGACATACTGAAAGAATCCTACCTTAAAAGATGAAAGTAGAAAAATGAAATAATATATGCATCTTTCCAGTAAATATTTATTGAACTATTTAATTATGAAAAGTCTCATTTAATTCTGCGTATGTACATGAAGTAAAGAAGAAAAATCTTTAATATTTTAAAAATGACAAATACATAGAATAAATGATACTCTTGTTAAATTTTAAAATGTTATTTGTTGAACATGTGAAATGATTAACAGATATTTCATTGTCAGGATTGAGAAATGTCAAAAATGAGGGTCATTATACTACATTAAAGATATTTGTATATGGTCACATTCTTATGAAATTGTGTGTATAAATAGATCTCCTCATTTCTTCAGAAGTGTTTTTGAAAACTTCCTTACTACCAGGCTCAGGACAAGTCGGGGAGAAAAGCCAGATGATAAATATGAAGAAGCCAAGAAGCAAGAAACACTGTGATAAAAGTCTCAGTGTGCTGGATCAGGCTGTGAACATGCTAGCTCACTCAAAACATCAAGACCCCTTTCCTCTTTTGTTTTCCCTTCCTTTCTTCCCCAGCTGCTACCCTTCTGAGGTAGTCTTATCAGTACCAGGCTGGCCTTGAATTTGAAATTATCTGGGGAGCCATAATCACAGATGTGTACCATAATGCCTGGCCATTTTCCATCTTTTATTTTCCATTATATACCACAAAACACTACTTGGAATGGGGAGAATTTAAAACCCATAACTGTACTTGCTGCTATGAGAAGCATGTTTTCACTGCATCCCATCCCTTTTCACTGACCTGTGTTTCTACATGAAGTGTTACTATGTATAGAGGAAAACATCAGTTGCAGCTTAAATTCTGGAGTCAGAATAACCTTTGGGTGACATACAGCCCCGAGATATACACTGTACAAGCAAGAAACTCACACTTCTATAAACAAATGAAACAGTAAGGGAATTAGATTTACAGCTAAAAGAAAAATCACTTTAATTTCACACAGTGAAAACTTTCCAAAGTAAAATCAAGGATATTCTACAACAGCTAAGACAATAAAAGTAATTTGTCAAAATCAAACACATTGATAGCTACAAAGAAAGCTTGCTTGGTTCTGACCCTTAGGACCTATTATTACCTCAAGAGGCTGTAAGTTAGTTTGGAGAGAAGATATTAAAGGAATAGAGGTTGATAAGGTAGAAATCACTACACAGTTATAAAAGTAAATCTTCTTAAACCAGAACCAACTGAAAAAGGAAAAGATTTACTACTGTCTCTGAGGCTGTAATGCACCCTGTTAGCTAAGCCAGGAAAGCAGGCACTTGGCAAGATAGGAGACATTACTTTGAAGATTGATTCAGGAATTCTTAGGGTTGCTCTACAATCTTCAGAAAAGTTTCAGGAAATGAGCAGACAAGTCAAAAAAAGATTTGTGTGACTTCTGCAATCTTTTCAGATTCATATAGGATTGGGTGTCCATTCTGTCTATTCTTTTGTATTTTGAGGAAGTTCAACCAAGGAGTTCGACGTCAGAACAGAAAATGACAGCCGTGTTGATGACAGCAAACATTTCCACTGTTGTAACAATGAAAATAGATTGTGTAATATCCCCATTCACAGTTCAGTGTTAACTTGAACTGTAAGGCCTCACCCTGGCTGAGGACCTCCTGCCTACTGCTGGCTTCTTAGAAAGACACAGTCATTTTTTTCAGTGTTGTAGTCCCCCTGAGTCTTCCTTTGCTCCAGGAGATGGTCCTAGATCTATAACCAAGAGACAAGCACTCACTGGATTCTCTGAGTTTGAAAACAGGGCTCATAAAGTAGAGACAGAAGAATAGTAGGAACTTAAAAGGGATTGTGGGAGATATAATAGGGGGTAGGTCAGGGCAAAACATGTTCTATATGTATGAAATTATAAAACAATGCAAATGAGATTGAAAAACATGAAGGAATTAGTAGGTGAACTGTTGGTGCTGTCCATATTAAATGGTTGCTATAAATTGACCTCAATTTAAAAGTATTCTAGGTAATTTATATGTTGTTTAGTATACATACTAATCGGAAAAGGTAATATAAAAGTTATTTAATTCTGTATTATGGAAAAATTCTCCTAAAGACAAATATGGTGAGTTATCAACAGATATTTTTCACCAAGTAGAATGAAGCAGAATGTAAGCTTTTAAATTTATTTAAATTTTGATATAGATTCTTTTATAGCCTTGGTGGCCTTGAACTCATCTTGCATTTGCATGAGATACCTTTTTCCAGCCCTTTACTCTAAGGTAATGTTTGTCTCTATTGCTGAGGAATGTATCTTGTATGTGACAGATTGATGGGTCCCATTTTCACATCCATTTTGTTAGTCTGTGCGTCTTTATTGGGGGGGATGAGGTCATTGCTGTTGAGTGATATTAATGACCAATGTTTTTTGTTTCCCATTTTTTATATTGGTAGTGGAAGAGTGAGAGAGAGAGAGAGAGAGAGAGAGAGAGAGAGAGAGAGAGAGAGAGAGAGAGAGAGAGATATTCCTTTCTTTTGGTTTTGAGGATGTAGGATTATTTATTTCTTGTGTTTTCCTGGGTATAATTACCATCGTTGGGTTGAAGTTTTCCTTCTAGTACCTTCTCTAGGGCTGGATTTGTGATTATGTACTCTTAAAATTTGGTTTTGCCATGGAATATATTGACTTATTCATCAATGATGATGGAAAAGTCTTGCTGGGTATAGTAGTCTGTGTTGGCAACTGTGGTCATTTAGTATCTGCATGACATCTGTTCAGGACCTTCTGGCTTTCATATACTCTTTGGAGAAGTCATGTGTAATTCTGATAGGTTTTCCTTTACATGTGTCTTGGTTTTTTGTCTTGCAGTTTTTATTATTCTTCCATTGTTCGGTACATTTAATGTTTTCATTATTATATGGCAGGAAGATTTTCTATTTTGGTCCAATCATTTGGAGTTCTGAAGGATTCTTGTATACTTATGGTTATTTCTTTCTTTAGGTTAGGGAAGTTTTCTTCTATGATTTTATTGAAAATATTTTCTGGGCCTTGGAGCTGGGAGTCTTTTTTTTTTTCTTCTTCTATTCCTATTATTCTTAGTTTTGGTCTTTCATAGTGTCCCAGATTATTGGATGCTCTGTGTCAGGAGCTCTTTCGATTTAAGATTGACTATGACCATTGTATCAATGTCTTCCCACACAATTCTTTACTGATCTTGAGATCAATTCTCTACTTCAAATGGAAAAAAATCCAGAATAGCTAAAATAATCCTGTTTAATAAAAGATCTTCAGAGGAATCTCCATCCTGGATATCACGTTGTACTATACAGCAACAGGAAAAAAGCATGCTACTGTCATAGAAATAGGCTGGTTGGTCAATGGAATCAAATAGAAGACCCAGAAATAAACCCACATACTTATGGACACTTGATATTTGACAAAGAAGCTAAATTTATACAATGAAAGAAGATAAATACTTCTACATATGGTGCTGGTCTAACTGGAGGTCTACATGTTGACAAATGCAGATAGATCCATATTTGTATACACAAAAGGAAAGTCCAAGTGGATTAAAGACATCAACATAAAACATGACACACTAAATCTGTTAGAAGAAAAAGTGGAAAAGAGTCTTAGACTCATTGGCACAGTATACAACTTCCTAAACAGAAACACCAACAGCTCAGGCTCTAAGATCAACAATAAATGGCACCACACGAAACTGAGAGGCTTCTGTAAGGCAAAGAACACTGTCAACAGAACAAAGTAACAGCATACAGACTTGGAAAAGATCTTTACCAACCCTATATCTGACAAAGGGCTAATATCCAAAATATATAAAGAACTCAAGAAATTAAACACCACCAAACCAAATATCCCAATTAAAAAATGGAATGCAGAGATAAACTGAATTCTTCTTTTTTAAATAATTTATTCTTGTTACATCTCAATGTTTATCCCATTCCTTGTAGCCTCCCATTCTTCCATCCCTCCAATTTTCCCATTATTCCCCTCCCCTATGACTGTTCCTGAGGGGGATTACCTCCCCCTGTATATGCTCATAGGGTATCAAGTCTCTTCTTGGCAACTTGCTGTCCTTCCTCTGAGTGCCACCAGGTCTCCCCCTCCAGGGGACATGGTCAAATGTGAGGCACCAGAGTATGCGAGAAAGTCATATCCCACTCTCCACTCAACTGTGGAGAATGTTCTGCCCATTGGCTAGATCTGGGTAGGGGTTTAAGTTTACTGCCTGTATTGTCCTTGGCTGGTGTCTTAGTTTGAGCGCGACCCCTGGGCCCAAATCTACCTATCATAATGTTCTACTTGTAGGTTTCTAGGACCCTCTGGATCCTTCTACTTTGCTATTCTCCCATGCTTCTCTCATTTAGAGTCCCAATAGAATGTTCCCCCCCTCTGTCCCAATTTCCTGGTAAGTGAAGCATGTATTGGTAAGTAGAAGAATGGATAAAAAACTGTGGTACATGTACACTATGGAATACTACTCAGCTATTAAAAACAAGGAATTCCCAAAATTTGTGGATAAATGGATTGAGCTAGAAATGATCATAATGAGTGAATTAACCCAGAAGCAGAAAGAATCAAATGGTATATACTCACTTATATCTGCATACTAGCCCAAGGGGCATGTCCTAAGAAAGCCTTCATAAACTGAATTCTTAACAGAGGAATGTCAAATGGCTGAGAAATACCAAACAAATGCTCAAACTCCTAAGTAATCAGGGAAGTTAAACTCAAAATGACTCTGAGATTCCATCTTACACCTACCAAAATGCATAAGGTAAAAAACTCATGTGTCAGCAAATGCTGACAAGGATGTACAGAAATGAGAACACTCCTCCATTGCTGATAGAACTGCGAACTTGTACAACCACTTTCAAAATCAATCTGCATCTTTCTCAGAAAATTGAGAATAGTGCTACCTCAAGACCCAGCTGTACCACTTCTTGGTATATACCAGAAAGATGCTCCCTCATACAACAAGGACCTTTGTTGTGCTTATAGCAGCTTTATTTATAATAGCCAGAGTCTAGAAATCACCTAGATATCCCTCAATCAAAACTATGATACATTTGTTTAAGAGAATACTATCCATCTATCAAAAACAAGGGAATCTTGAATTTTGCAGGCAAATGGATGGAACTAGAGAAAAATCAGCCTAAGTGAAGTAACCCAGAACCAGAGAGGCATGCATGATATATACTCACTTATAAGTGGATACTACCCCAGCATTGATATCCTCTGAGACACTCTTTCCAGCAGAGGATCAGACAAATACAGAGACTCAAATCTGGACTCTTTGTTAAGAGCTGCTAGTTTCATATAAGGAAGGGCACAGAGATGGTGGGTGGGGATTTGTCAGAAGCTCCACAAAGAGACTATCTAGGCTTTTGGATCTGTACCCAGTGGGGCCTTGCAGAAACTGATGTACCAACCAAGGACATTGCAAACAGAGAACCTGGACTCCCTGTTCAAATTATTCATTTTTTTTCTGTATGATTAGTGTTCTGATTATCATGTAGCAAGCAGAATTTCTTTTTGACCCAATCTATTTTGTGTTATGTATTTATCTTGTGACTCCATAGACAACAAAACAATGATTCAAATACGCTCTGAACACAGAAATGTTAGAAACTCATTCAGAAGCATTGAAACCACTTGTATAGCCATTTGTAAACATCAAATAAAATTCAAAACAAGATCCTGATTAAAACCCAGAGCTGAATCCAGTCTTAGACACAACTCCAGAATAGTCCTCAAATATAGAAAATACAGAAAGTGCCTGTATATTACACAAAGGACTCCTAAAGGAATGTGCACCAAAATGGAGGAAACCAACCATAAGGATATATAAAACTGGGTAGTGATTGGTATTTAAGTTAGCATTCAACTATTAAGGGTTCTCCTGTCCTGGACATTTCACAAAACTAGAGAAAGAGATATCCATCCATGCACTAGAGGTACACATAACATCAAATAGATATAGCATAAGATAAACTCATATTATACCATAACTTAAAAAGCAAATATACACAACAAAGAACATGTATTTAAATCTTCTAGAGAACAATATCAACTGAAATATAAAGTCATGTCCATCAAAATAACATAATGACTCAAAATAAATTTAAAGACAAGAAATATTAGCACACTATATTTTATGTTTAAAAGGACCATCTCTGTAAACTCAAACTGATATACCCAGCAAAACTACCTTTTAAAAGCAATGGGAAAAAAAGCATATCATGGCTAAAACAGGACAGCAAACACTAGTTGTATAAGTTCTTGGGAGAACTGCATGCACTTATTCACAGTGCTTACATTGGAGTGGAATTTTACTCCAGAAACATGGCTACTGGATCAAGGGATCATATCTGAAGGCCAAGGTCTATGTAACTTGGCTAGAATGCAGACATGTCAAACACTTTTAATCTCTCAGGCTGGAATACATACATACCCTTAGTATACACTTTTATTCCCAAGCAATTAAGGCAAAGTTAATTTGGAGAAAGAAGCACTGATATTTTCAAGTGGTATCTAATTGAGGGGCAGTTAAAGTGACAAATCAGATAAAGATTTGAAAAAAATGAGCCAGATAGGAGACACCCAACTCTCACCAGAAGAGAAGACAAAGAAGACTTAGGAGAACGAAACAGAGGAAGAAAGTGGGGACCCAGAATTATTGGGACAGTTGTACAGAAACACATGACACTGAAAGGAAAGCAAGACACAGCTGAACACAGAACAAGGCAAAGAATGAGAAGAAGCCAGAAGATTAGAACGTATTGCCAAAGTTAATTTGAGGCCAAGCATAGCAGAAGCTGAGAAAAATAGCTTGGAATGGAGTTTTGAGCCAGACAACTGAGTTGAACTAGCCAGTGAGAATTCAGAAAGAGCTTTGGATGGTGAGCTTGTTCAGCGGTAAGTCTCAGAGGCTGAAAACATTATAGACCCAGAATAAGTTGTATAGAGGCTAGAATCTTCTAGAACTAGGAGTAGGTTAGCAGAAGGAGGCAGTGAGCCTCTGAGGCAACAATTAAATCAGGTGAATAAATGTTACTTTTATGTGCATCAATTCACATTCCCATCATTTGGGATCAGTTGGCTTTGGTGATATCTTCTTGTAGTTTTAATTTGCATCACTCTTACAATTAGTGATACCAAGTACCTTTCCTGTCCTGCTTGAAAGATTTGCTTCTCTCATTTTTTGAAAAATGTCCATTCATGTCCTTTGGTAGCTTTTTTTCCAAATCAGATTATTTTGTTATTCATTTTATTCTATTGTGTCCTGGGTCCTTGTATCTTTTGGGTATATATTAACTGTGGAATTCACCAATGAATCATTTGGTTTGTTATTTTCTTCTATGAAAACTATTCACTACAGAATGAATTTCTTTCATAATCATTGGCCAATTCAGATATCTATTCATTTTTGTTTCAGTTTTACTAGGCTTTTTCTTTCAAGTATTTGGCCCATCTAACAAGTTCAGCCCGGGCTCAAGCGTGTGTAGAGCAGCTTAACAGGCTGGACCAGCACGTGGGCCAGAGAGACAACTAAGGACCCGTCCCATGGAATGGATACCCGAAGGTTCACTCTTTTGTCCCTTTAATTCTTTTTCCTTCTTGTGTAAGCTAGTTGGGTTGTATAATAAAGTTTAATTGTTAAAAAACAGAGCCAAGAAACAACCACTTTCTAAAGGTATCTAAAATCTGAAACATTCATATTTGGCATCATTAAAAAGGCCAAGAACCTGTGACTATATAGGTCATAGGCCCTAAGGGACCTATGGACAGTGTTAAAATGCCTCTTAATGACATTACTATGCACATAGTTACAGCATCTCTCAACCCTCATAGGAAAAGCATCTTGCAATATATGGAAACAAACAGAGATGCTCAATTGGTGAGTGTGTAAGGAATAACACTGGAGTTCTCAACCATGAATGGGAGGTTTATATCATACTTCTTTCCCCAAATCTCCTTGATATTTTAAGAAGAGAGGGTAGATAGATGGTAACATTAAGAAATAATGTTTTATAGACACAGTAGGTCAAATGCATATATGAACTCACAACAGTTGTGACAACATGCACAGGACCTGCACAATATCCCACCAGATAAAAATCTCAGCATAGATAGGAGTGGTGGTTATGAAATCTCACCACTATTGACCTTTGACAGATATTGGGAGGAGGTTCAGTTTTCTTCATGAAGTAGCATTTGTTAGGTTGGCCACACATAAGGGTAGGTCCAACTTATAAGACTAGCAAGGCAACACAAACTGGACTAAATAGGATGGAAAGGAAAAGGAAAAAAACCTCAAAGTTGAATGGGTAGGAAGCATGGTAATGGGAAGATCTGGGGCAAGAGGGAGTGAAAATGATCTAAATGCATTATATAAAATGTCAAGGAATTTACAAATGACGGCAAAGGTATTTTTCTCCTTCCTTCCCCTCTATTCTTAGTTACCTTACCTTTTGGTTTATAATTTTTGATAATTCTGAAGTTCAACCAAAAACAGATAATCAAAATATATTATCTTATTTGAATAGTAAATGTGATTGTGGCAACTGGTTAAAATTACAATTATATATGTTTGAAAATGTCTGCTTTATTTCTTTCAATTTCAGCAGACCTTTTTCTAAGAGCAGTTTTTGTCCCTAACATGGAATATGTAACCTCGAAACTGCTTGCTGGATATGAAAAAAAAATTAACAACCTTCTCATTCCTCCTCAAAAATTACAGTCCTTTTTAAGTATTATCCTGTCTGTATTTTGTCTGTTATCTGATTTTTCTCCATGGTTATACCCAACAATATAGGACTATCTAGGGATGGAGAAACAATCATGCAACAGTAGGAGAAAATCATGAGTGATTCTTAAGGGAGAGGAAAGAAAATACAATGTCATAGCTTTCTCTGCTATTCATTGTTCTCTTTGTTAGCCTCTAGAATTTTGCTGTTAAACCTGATTAGCTCGCCACATCAACAATAGGGCATTAGTGCTTACTCCCCTTGGAATGACAGCATGTTGTTCCAATAAGTTTCTTATAATGCCTTGGGTTTAAGTGATATATCTTGAGAGAAATGGATTACAGTATTTCCAGTCCAATCCAGAGCTTGAATTTGCTGACACTAGAGCCTTGAGCCTCTAGAAATTGGTAACATTAATGTAGAGAAATTTCAATTCAATTTTTACTGACATCCGCATGACTTCTGCAACATTTCTTCTCTGCTGCTTGCCTTTGGTTGTGAAATTATAATTATCACATTAGATGGGACCATGGATAAAATCTATTCTTAACCTGATTTAAGTTTAATCTCCAATCTTTAGCTCTAGTTTTATCTTCCCTAAGTGTCTTAGGATTTCTATTGCCAAGAAAAGACACCATGACCACAGCAATTCTTATAGAGAAAAACATTTAATTGAGGCTAGCACACAGATCAGAGGTTTATTCCATTATCACCATGGCAGGAAGCACGGCTGCATGCAGACAGAAATAATGCTGAAGAAGTAGCTGAGAATTCTACCTCTGGATCCATAAGCAGCAACGACATGACTGCCACACAACTGAGAACTTAAAGCACCACTCCAGTTGTGGTGCCAGGAAGCCATGCATGCCTGGGGAGCCAGCATGGAGCAAGAGTTAGGTCAAGGCATGTCCAAATCTTGCCTGGAGACCAGCAGAAGTTGCATTGTTCTCTACCTGTTGCTGGGCCCGCCTGTCCCCACACACATTGCCTTGTGGGTTATATGGGCCCCACCTCTGCCACCCTTAAGCTGGTAGCATAGATTGATTTCCAGGTTACAGGTTAAACTTCCTTCTTCCTTATAAGGTCATGTCCAACAAGCACCTGGAATGCCTCTACTCAAAGGTTTAAACAGCTCTGTTACCGCCCAATTAAACGAGATCCCTCTGTGAAACTGTCTCCCAAGAAGACTGACCAAAATTATGCATTTCACCCACCCATTCTGGCTAAGCTTCCCTCCCTGCGGTCCAGCTCCTGAGGCAACAGTCCTGGATACCCCTGGGGAGAAGCAGATATGAGGCAACACCCAGTGACCACTTCTTCCAACAAGATAGTACCACTGTTTATGGGCCTATGGCAGCCATTTTCTTTCAAGCAACTACACTAAATTTTATATACTGGTCAGATTTTGTTTGGTCAGATCAGCAAGTGGTTTTGGTTGACATATCTTGTTTGCGCATGTTTTCTTCTAATGAAATGATGTAGTTTTGTGCACTCGAGGTTGTCTCTATGCTGGCTGATTCATTGCAGCACTGCTTGGCTGCTATATTTTGCATTATCTCATTATTCTCAGAGCTTGTAGACATGATTCTTGCTTTCTGCAATTTGCCCTGTTATGAAAGAATCTGAAAGAACAATCTGGTGTTACTCTACTCTTGTCATTGCTGTGATTGGTTTCCTTTTTTCAAACACAATATTTTTATTGATTATTTTCGAATTTCTTACACTGGTCGTGTTTACTTCCAAGTCGTTGAAGGTCCACTACCCCACTCTTGTGACCACCTCTTTCCCCCAAGAGAAGAGCAAGAAGAAGGAGGAGTTGGAGTCAAATTTCTGTTGCCCATATACCCATTGGCAGTGGCCAAATGCTTAAAAAACAAACAAACAAACAAACAAAACAACAACAACAAAAACTGAGCCTTTCCCAACACACTTTCCTAACCTCAGGTCCAGAAGCCATTACCTTCAACATCATTTTCAAAACTTTTAAAGATTCCTTTCTAGGCTGTTACTTTTATTGGGAGGGGGTTAAAGATTGGCTTTATTATTAAAAGGCACACTTGTTCATAAAAATTCACTGTGCTAGAGCATGTTAGTGATTATTTTGTTCAATTTTTTTCCAGTATGCTACTAATTTCCATTAGCAATAATTAAAATTAGGTCATTATTTCAGAATTTTTTCTTTCCTCATTTTATAATATTTTATCTTATATTTGTTATGCTTTTTAGCATTAGAAATTTATTTAGTTATATTTTTCATGTCAGGCTTCTTTTTCAGATTCACTTGTGCAATTTACTTCATTGTTTTGGTTTTTAAGTCATCTATAATTTTATTTTCACTATTTTTTATTTAAATGTACACTTATTCATTTTATTTACTTTTACATTCTTAGGTCTTAAAGGTGTGCTTGCTCAGTAGGTGTCTGATAAATATTGCTGACTGAAATTCATTAGCATGTATTTAGGAACAGAATAGGTGCAAAAACTGGTTGTATTGCGATAGAATGATGGCCAACTTCCTCTGTTCTTCCATGTGGAAAGACAGCTGAAGCCCATGTGGCTCTGTTCAGGGGAAAGAACAACTTCCTAATGTATTCAAGTTCCCATTCCTTCCTCATTTTGTGACATTGATATTTATTTAATTTTGATTAAACATTTCAAAAGCATCTGAATGTGATCAAGTTACAGAAACTGTTTTATAAAAACACTTAAACTCTGAGAAAGAGAGAGAGAGAGAGAGAGAGAGAGAGAGAGAGAGAGAGAGAGAGAGAGAGAGAGAGAGAGAGAGAGAGAGAGAGAGAGAGACCTTTTATAAAAACAAATGTAAGGCCAGGCAGTGGTGGCTCATTTATTTAATCTCAGCACTTCCGGGTCAGAGGCAGGCAGACTCTTTTAGTTTGAAGGCGTCATGGACAACAGAGTGAGTTCTAGGACAGACAGGGTGACCAAGAAAAACCCTGTCTCAAAATACAAAACAAAACAAGAACAAAAACATCGATCCAACCAACCAAAAACAAAAACACAAACAGTAACAAAACACAAATGTATTTGTAAAGAAATGGGCAAGGGCCAAAATGCATAGGTGGAGTCTTATCTTGATATGAGAATATTGTGAGACAAACACAGGTTTATAAATAGAGAGGTGAGGAGGGAGTGATCTGCACTTCTAGGAGATTACTGGCAACAGTGTCCAGAATCAACTGGATGACCAATAGCTAATTAATGTAGAGAGATAGGACATGACAAAAGATGTAGACTGGCCTAGAATATTGCTTATAGAGAAGAGAAAATGAGATTTTAAGTGTTATATTAGCAAATATATTGTTGCTTATGGATTGAGTATGGAAAGAAGAACAAGGAGAAGAAGAAAAAAACTTCTATTTATATGCTACCATTTTGATGGATCACTTGGGTTTCTGATGGGTAAGTTGATAACATTTCGTTACATGAAAGCTTTCAGCATTGGTTAGTTTTCTTAAATACAGATCTGGAAAATGTGACAAGTAGCATCATCCAGGATGTTTCATATGAGTTTTGTATGATGAGGTGATGGAGAGACTGAGACAATAGAGATTACTATTATAGTTTTAAAATACCAAGCTGGTTAAACAGGAGGGGTCAGGCCTGAAGCTTAGAACTATGTTGGTGGTTTCTGCCTCCTGGGAATTTACTATACACTTATGGATTTTGTCTTATCAAATTCCTTACTCCTAGGGTGAAAACTGGGACTTCTTTTTTCCTGCTAAAATATGGCTGTAGTGAGTTGAAGAAGCTCTGGTGAATGTCTATGGAGTAGAAGTAGTGCTGAGTGAATATATGTTGAAAAGGACCAATATCTCAGACACACCAAAATTGGCAAACCTTCAGATCTGGGCTAATAACGACAGAGTGTGCAGAAAAGTATTGACTTCTTCTTCTCCTTCTCCTCCTCCTCCTCCTCCTGTGTTTTCAAGACAGGGTTTCTCTATTTTACCCCTGGTTGTCCTGGTACTTGCTCTGTGGACCAGGCTGGCCTCGAACTCACATCCATCCATCTGCCTCTGCCTCCCAAGTGCTTGGATTAAAGGCGTGCACCAACATGCTTGGTTGCTTCTTCTTAAAAAATGATTCCAGCATGACACAGCTCCCCTACACGGACCCCCTACTGAGACTGGTTAACTCCCCTTTTCTGTTGAGGTTCTTGGTTGTTGTGCATAAAGGTTGAAGAAGAGTCAGGGTCGGGTCATTCTGCTTCTTTGAGAAAGGCATTCTGAAGGGCCTTTGGCCAGCTTGAGCATGTCAAGCATGGCTGTGGCCGGCCTTGCCCTTCTCCCTCATTCCCTTTACCTTGCTAAAACCACTTAGATTATATTCCTAAAACTAGCCACCAAGGTCTATTTAATTACTTGGCCACTTCCTCCTCCTGAGACTGACTACGAAGATATTGAAGTCAAGCAATCAGAAGCCACAGTTGGCTCACTTAACTAACATGCCCAATTAAAATTAAACACCTAATCCTAACATGGGATTCATAGTTTACATTTATAAACTGTCATTTTCATTTGTGCCAAGTCTGACTCTTCTCTATCCAGAGGCAGTCTTTTGTCCCCCAGGACAAATCCTCCTTCTCCCTCTCCCTCGTTCTCTTTGCATTCTCTGTCTTCTTCTATTTCCCATCTTTATCTCTTATTCCTGTCCCCTGTCCCTCTGAGACAAGTGAATCTCTTCTGTGCTGAGAACTTGTTCTTGGGGGTCCGAAGCCAACAGTTTTTGTTCACATGCTTTCTCTAGTGTACAGGACTATGAGTATACTCTCAAATGCTCATGGTAATTTCATGAGGAAAAAAAATGTTGTAAAGTACAAAGAAGGAAGATGAGACTGAATGAAACTGGTAGCACTGTTTTCTGTTACAGGAGACATAATGAAGAATGGTCTGGACCACTTATGACCTTCCTTACAACTTGACATGACAGATGTTTCTTTTTCATGAGAATTTTGCATTTGTTTCCTATTTGAATCTGTTCATATTCAACATTTATCACACTATTTTTTTCAAAACTTCAACATATGGTCAGTAATGACATAAACGTGATTTTACATCTCATGCAGTTAAGGATTGATATCTAAATATTCTCCAGGCTTAATTAGGTAATGTCAGAAAACTGGGCCAGCAAGACTGAATTTTTCAGAGGGAGTAGAATCTTAAATATTTACTAGAAAGGCAGTGAGGGTCTGACTATAGCTATAAGGATGGTTGAGTCTCTGACATTTTGTCAATCACTGTAGGGTACTCTTGAGAACAACAATTCTCTCATGAAAGTTTATAGGAGAAATTCTACTGAATTTTTTTTTTATGTAATCCAGAAGTCAGGGTCTTTATTTTTATTTTTTGCTACTATTACAAATAGGATTTCTATGGTGGCTAGGTCTGAAGTAAATAAGTACTTTTGTTTGTATCTACATCTTTTGTGGTGTAGTAGTGATTTAAACTTTAATTATAAGTAAAACATCTTATAAAAGTTTACAAGAATATATATACTTTCATTTCTGCTGTCTCATTTCTACCATGAGCACTTCGAATAATGATTCTACGTCTTTGACTTGAAAAAAAAACTAGAGAAAGGGTGGTCTTGTTAGGGAAACAACCAACCAAACAAATGAACAGTATAGCTAGCATAATTCTCTGTTAAAAACACACTGGATGATAGATTGTTTCTTTATGTAACATGCACTGAAATACCACAGATTTTTAACCTTCATGAAATGCCCACTCATTGGGTTTAAGCTACAATTATAGCACTGGCTCAATTAAAACCTAAGAAATCTACACAAAATCACAAAGCTAGTGGAATATGATAGCTTAAGATTATATACAACAGTGCATTCTTTGCATGGAAGAGTATGGTAGAATAGTCCTTGTGTGAATTATGCCAGAATAATTTTGCTAATGTAAAATTTAATGATGTTAAAATATTGTATAAAAATCTATTATTTATCATCTATATTTATCATCTATCTGTCTATCTATCTATCTATCTATCTATCTATCTATCTATATATATATATATTATCTAACCTATCATCCATCTCCTTCAAAAAAGGATTCAATATTTTCTTTAGTATTTATATTATTACATTTTCTTCCTAAAACATGCTTATTAATCAGGGCAAAATATAGAAACTGCCTTTTAAAATGTTGCTCATCCTTTAAAAAATGAATTCTGCTCAGGATTCAGAGATTTCTAAGAACATAATGTATGAGTGAATCATTATTATTTTTGTTTTATATCTGAGGACTTTTATCCAGTACCAGATATGGAGAATTAATTCATCCAACTAGATTTTCATGCAGAGAATATTTGAGAAAATGATGCTAATTAATTAGCAAATCTTGTTTTACTCCTCTGTCCAAATCACTCTTAATTTCTTGTCTCATCAAGTTCTGCAGTGTTGAGCTTTTGAACAATAACTGCCGCAAAATCATCAATAAAACAAATGCAGTATTTTAATATCTCACTCTAAAACATCAATATTTCCTCTTTAGAAAAAAAAGCATTGATGACAATAATTAGGAATAAGGGGAAGAAAAAGAGTAGTTTAGGAGAAAGAAAAAACCGTTATTCAGCCCCAGGTCTGATTTAAGTGTGTGGCTAGCATTTTACTCTCAACTTCTTTCAATGCCTTGCTGGAGAATTATAAAAGAAGTCATTAAAAGTAGGTAGTTAAAGGTATCACATCGTTACACTCATTTTTGCATTGCTCAGGAATGTAGCCATGGAAGTTTCCCCCTACGATAAAGTCGGTTTTGGCCTATTGTTAGGTGGGAAACAGATGTGGTGAGATGAGACATTTGCTACAGAAGGTCACCTTATAAAAGGTGGTGCTTCCTCCTGCTTTGGGGAATAGGGAATTGGATGTTTCAGAGACAACTGTCTAAAGATTACTTTTTTCTTTTTCGTATACAGTTGATTGTATGCCAGATGTTTATTCAGGACAAGGGGTCCATTGAGTGCAATGTCAATTAATTTAAACTGTCTTGCTTTAGGATTGGGAAACTTTGAGTATGTAACAATATAGTTTATACATTGAGGCAATCAATTAGTGACAGTTACTGTTTGTCATGAAAGCCAATAAAGAACTCATTCATTTTGAAAAGTATGTATCTATACATATTTTCTATTTTGGGCATTTTTCATGGTATTTTCCTCACAGTGTTGACTCAAGGATATCCTTTAAATTAGAATTCTTGAAAAAGTGTCACACACTACTTTATTTGGAGAGCACAAAGCATTCTATCAGTTGGCTACATAACCTTTCTTGACAAATATCCATTAACACTATGCTCATTATGTTACAATGGCATTCAGATTAAAATACTTGTTTGGTTTCTTTTACTCAAAAACATGTAGGACTTCAGCCATTTAAGATCTTCTTTTAGTCTAGGAATAGGGTAGTGGCTATCTTGAAATGAGCCTTTGTGATTGTAATGAAGAAAAATACATTTCTAATCACTTTATTTCTCATTAGTTGATGGAGCTTTCCTCTAGATTTTAGTTGGTGAAGTAGACTAGATGAAAAGTATTGGCAGTGGTTGGTATAAATAAGGTCAATGAATTATTTTGTTTTGTGGGAGATTTGAGTCTGAGATCACTGGAAGAGAGGATTACATAGCAAGGGAGCTGTTGGGAGTTGGTAAGTAGTATCTGTTAATGTGAATGTTCTGTTTCCCTCAATTCTGTGAAATAAAATTATTTTCCACAGTTTATGTTAAAAGAAAGTAGTGGTTCACTTTGTTAGCATCTCTCATATTCATGAAGTTTGTAGAGATGTGCTTTAATAGAATTAAAAAAATATATAACTTGTCTAATTGGAGACATTATTATTGTACTGGAATTCTTTTTTAAATTTTTATTTTTTATTATTAAATTAATTTATTCAGGTTACAACTCAATTGTTTTCCCATCACTTGTATCCTTCCGTTCCTCCCTCCCTACTGTTTTCACCCTATTCCTCTCCCTGAGGTCTAAGACCAAGGGGGACCTCCTCCCTCACTATATTGTCATATCCTGTCAAGTCTCATCTTGGTAGCCTGTTTATTGTCTCTTTGAGTGCCATCAGGCTTCTCCCAAGGGTGGAGGTGGTCAAATATGGGGCACCAAAGCTTAAACCACACATTGATCCCCATAAATTAATAGTGGGAGACTTCAATACCCCACTTTTACTGAAGGATAGGTCATTGAGGCAGAAACTAAGCTGAGAAATAACATCATTAGCCATGTCATGAATCAAATAGATCTAAAATATATTTATAGAACTTTTCACCCAAACACAAAGGATTATACCTTCTTCTCAGCACCCTATGGAACCTCCTCCAAAACTGATCATATAATTGGTCACAAAGCAAGCCTCAACAGATACAAGAAGATTGAAACAATACCTTGTGTCCTACCAGATCACCATGGACTAAACCTGGACTTAAACAACAACAGAAATAACAAAAAGCCTACACACACATGAAAACTAAACAACTCTCTACTTAATGACAGCTGGGTCAGGGAAGAAAGAAAGGAAGAAATAAAGGACTTACTGATATTCAATGAAAATGAAGGAAAACATACTCAAATTTGTGAGACACACTGAAAGTGGTGCTGATAGGAAAATTCATAGCACTAAGTGCCTTTATAAAGAAATTGAAAATATCCAACATAAGCAACTTAACGACACATCTGGGGACTGACTCTGACATGAACTCTGTACTGCAATTCTTTAATTGGTCATAATTTAGGATGTTTTGTAATAAATGTGAATACCTCAAAGGTTTGTTCAAAGTGTGTTTATTCTTTGAACATTGAAAACTAATAAATAAATAAATAAATAAATAAAATTGTAACATCAAAAACACAGCAACATTCTTATCTCCCTCATATATAGAATAACAGAAAACTAGTTGCTTTTCTATAGTAGTTAGGAAGTTAGAAATAACAACATTTAATTTTTATTTAATAAAATTGACCACTAACACTGCTGGTCTTTCATGAATAAACTTAAATTTATAAACACTCCAGGATTTGGCAATAAAAAGACATATTAATTTGCTTTTATTATTAATTCAAAGTCTAGTATGCACTATTTGTAAATGAAATTAATGTCAAATTTTGTGTAACATTCTTCTTCTAAATAGAAAGAAAACAACATACTGAATTAAAAAGCATCAACATTTTCCAGTCTCGACCATTGGATAATAATGAACTTGTTTGTTTGCTACTTTGTTTGTTTTTAAAGACAGAGATTCTCTGTGTAGCATGGACTATCCTGAAACTCACTCTATAGACCAGGCTGGCTTTGAACTACAAAGAACATTCTTATAACACTTACTTACCAGCACTTCAACAAGACATGAACTTCTGCAGTAAATAAGGGATATTTTGAAGAGAAATCAGGATACTGAATAGACACAAAGTAAGTATTTAATAGTATATACATCTCTTGTATACTGAACTTATATTCTACTTGGCACTTCTAAATAGTTAAGCTTAAAACCTTCAGATTTAATATCAGTAAACTGGTTCTTTATTCATGCATATTTCACCTGTCATTAGTCACTAGAGAAAAAGCCACAATTTTATGTTTTCTACAGTGTAGTGCAGTATCTATCTATACATTTATATCATTTATATCTGTATCAGTATCTATATCTATCATTATCATTTACGTATCTACTGATCTATCATCTATCTATCTGTCTATCTATCTATCATCTATCTGTATCTCTCTAGAGAAAGAGAGAGAGAGAGAGAGAGAGAGAGAGAGAGAGAGAGAGAGAGAGAGAGAGAGACTGAGGACCATCCTTTGTCCTAATGTAAAGACAAATTTTAGAGTTAAAGATGCTGAATAGCTATTCCTGTCTCATGAAAAGGTTGCACTTGACCTAATTATGGAATACGAAATATTTTGGGTTAAGAAAAGCAACTCTCTTTTTTTTTAATACAGGAATGAAATATATTATGTCTTACAAAAGCCATTAGTATATATTTATTAATGATTAATGCTTATGCCAGAAACAGTTGTACTACTGTTTAGTTTGCTATACCTTAGGCTTTCATAAAGGCAGTAATTGATGATTCTTGCAATAGTGCTACTGGTAAAAAAAAAAAAAATACTCACCTACTAACATACCTTTATTGCTTATCTGACAGTGTATTGAAAAGAAACACATGAGTCATTGTATACCAAGAGAAAAATTGATTATCTGTCCAGAGCTTTCCCCATCTGCTGCCTCTTATAATATGTATCACCTTGGCTGATAGCACACTTTCTGAGGGCTCTCTTTCTAGATTGCTATTCACTTTATCATTTGCTTCCAATGAACCTGCTTAATATATAGATTTCTACTGTAAAAATCAATCTTATAATACATGTTTGTTTTACCTAAGTTTTCAACTGCTTTAAAGATATTGATCAACAATATTTAAGAACTTACCAACTTTATAACAAGATAATATGTTTATTAAGAAGTCCAAATAGACCTCTGTATCAGTTACAAGAAAAGACAGTTTTATAGTTCCATTTTTGTGATGAGGATCAGACTAGTGTCCACCCAGATGCACTTGAGCCTGTAAAGCTTTACCTGCTTCAAGATACAAGTCCAGTCTAGCCTGCTGCTTCTTTTCTCTGTGCCCATTTTATAAACCGTCTATAATGTATGCACCAACTCAATCATGCTGCACACAGCATTTGAACACAGCTATCAGAGCAACATATATGTTTGGATTTCTCACAGTATTTTACATTTGCAGATCAGAAAATCTGTAATTAAAGCTTTCAAAGTAATGTATTTTTGGCTATCCTAATAACAAAAAGATTAAAAAGTTCCCTGAAGCATTATGACTGGTCTACTATTATATTTTCAAAGAAGTCTCCATTTGCAGCTTGGAAAGATTAAAGTTATCTCACTCTATAGAATTTTTATTCCACACTTTCACTGAATGTGCCATGAAAATGTTGAAAAGAAACCAACATGTCATCCTAAAGAGGCATTGTAAATAGGATTTGAAGAAGTAATTTCAAGTCTGAAATTTAAACCATATTGTCCAGAGTATTATATCTTGTGGCAAAACTTCACCCCATATCAAGTCTCATCAGGACTGAGTGCATCCTCTTTCACTGAGGCCAGGGAAGGCTGCCCTGCTAGGAAGAAGTGATCCAAAACCATGCAATAGAGTCCATGTCTGAGACAGCTCCCATTCCACTTGTTAAGATGCCCACATGAAGATCAAGCTGCCCATCAGTTACATATGGGTAAAGGGTCTAGGTCCAGAAAATGTATGCTCTTTGGTCGGTGCTTAGCCTCTGTCAGCCGCCCATGGGCTTAAGGCAGTTGAATCTTTTCATCTTCTTGAGGAGTTCTTACCTCTGCTGCGTCCTTTCCTTCCCCCTATCTGTCCACAAGACTCTTCTAGCTCAACCTAATGTTTGGCATTTATTTTAATCCTTTGTTGGTGTGGCCTCACAAGGGACATTTATGCTAAGCTTATGTCTGCAAGAATTGCAGGGTATCATTTATAGTGTCAAGGATTGGCTCTTTCTGTAAGGCAGGTCTCAGGTTTGGCTAGTCATTGGTTGAACCTTTCTTTAATCTACGTGCCTTCTTTATCAGTGTACTTCTTGCAGCCAGGGTAAATTTTGGGTCAAAGATTTTATGGGTGGGATGGTGTTCCTCTCCCTTCATTTGGAGTCCTGCCTGGCTTGAAGGTAGCCACTTCAGTCTCCACATTCCCCACTGCTAGGGATCTCAGCTAAAGTCATCCTCATTTCTTCCTGGGAGCCTCTTGTGGCAGGTCTCTAGCTTGTAACACATGATCTTCCTTCAGTTTTCCTTCTCTCTACCAGCCCTCAAGCCTTCCTCAAGGACATGTTTATTGGTGAGAATGGGGTGTTGAGGCCTATTAATATGTGGGACTCGATGTGTGAATTAAATTTTAGTAATTTTTATGTATGTGAGTGCCTTACATTTGGAGCATATATGTTTAGAATTAAGATGTAATCTTGGTAGATTTTTCCTTTCATAAATATGAAGTGCCTTTCTCCATCTCTCTGATTAATTTTGATTGAAAGTCTATTGTATTAGATATTAGGAGAGATAGATACTCCAGCTTGCTTCTTGTGTCTGGTTGGTTGGAAACCTTTTTCCAGCCTTTTACTCTGAGGTAATGTTTATCTTTGTTGATGAGGTATGTTTCTTGTATGCAACAGAATGATGGATCTTGTTTGTGTAACCATTCTGTTAGTGTGTGTCTTTTTATTGGAGAATTGAGACCATTGATACTGAGAGTTATTAATGACTTAAGATTGATACTTTCTGCTCTTTTCGTGTTGGCAGTGTGTGTGTGTGTGTGTGTGTGTGTGTGTGTGTGTGTGTGTGTGTGTGTGTGTGTGTTTGTGTCTGCTTCCTTTCTTTGGTTTTGCTGGTGTGAGATTATTTATTTTCTGTGTTTTCTTTGATGTAGTTACCCTTTTCTTAGGTGTGGTTACCGTCCTTGGGATGGTATTTTCCTTCTGCTACTTTCTGTAGGGCTGGGTGTGTGGATAAGTATTGTTCAAATTTGGTTTTGTCTTGGAATATCTTGTTTTCTCCATTTATAATGATCAAGCTGATATAGTAGTCTAGGCTGGTATCTGAGGTCTCTTAGAGTTTGCAAGAAATCTACCCAGGTCCTTCTGTCTTTTAGAGTCTCTATTGAGAAGTCAGGTGTAATTGTGACAGGAATGCCTTTATATGTTAGTTGGACTTTTTCCCTTGCAGGTTTTAAAATTCTTCCATTGTTCTGTACATTTAGTGTTTTGATTATTATGTGGTGGAAAAATTTTCCTGTCTGGTCCAGTCTAATTGGTGTTCTGTATGCTTCTTGTATGTTTATAGGCATCTCTCTCTCTCTCTCTCTCTCTCTCTCTCTCTTAGGTTGGTAAAATTTTCTTCTACGATTTTGTTGAAAATATACTCTGGTCACTGGAGCTGGAACTCTTTACCTTCATTGATTCCTTTTATTTGTAGGTCAGGTCTTTTTATAGTATCCCAGAGTTCCTATAAGTTTTATGTCAGGAACTTTTTAGATTTAACATTTTCTTTGATGGATATACCAATTTCTTCTGTCATATCTTCTACACTTGATATTCTTTCTTCCATCTCTGGGGTTTTGTTGGTGTTGCTTGCTTCTGTTGTTTCTGTTCTCTTTCTAAGTTTTCTATGCCCAGAATTCTTTCAGGTTGTGATTTCTTTATTGTCTCTACTTCCATTTTCAGTTCTTGAACAACTTACTTCATTTCCTTCACCTGTATAACTGTGTTTTCCTATATGTCTTTAAGGAATTTATTTATTTTCTCTTTAAAGGCTTCAATCTGTTTGATTGTATTTTCCTGTGTTTCTTTAAAGGCTTTATTCCTTTCTTCCTTAAAGTCCGCTTCATCCTCCTGAGAGTGGATTTAAGGTCATTTTTTGGTCCTCTTTGTGTTAAGATATCCTGGGATTGTTTTAGTATGATAGTTGGGTTCTGTTGTTGCCATATTGCCCAGGATTGCATTTATTTGTGTTCTTATGCTGACCTTTAGCCAAAGCCACCTGGTTTTCTTTGGTAATGGCATACCTCAGGTAATGCAAGGTGAGTTGTGAGTAAGAAAATGAGGGCATTGAAGAGAAAGTGCAGTTTACCTCTGTTACTCCAGTTTGGACTCTCTTAGTGGAACCAGTTGGCTGCCTGGGTGGAGGGAGAGTATAAATCTTAGTTGGTGATCTCTGATGGCCCCTGGCTTCTCAGGATTAAGGTATGACTTTCTGCCCCAGCTGGCCTCCTCAGGTCTCCAGAGATGGCTACTGAAGGCATCTGGAAATGGAGACTGTAGACTGAGAATGGGGTATACAGGGTTACATTAAAAGTTTTAATTTTAAAAATATATATTACTTAAAATTCCAAGTTCTCTTAAATATCCAATGCCACTTTAAAAGCCTGAAGTTTCTTTGCTATGTGCTCCTGTAAAATAAAAAATAAGTTACCTACATTCTTGTTCCAAAACAGAAGAAGCAGGGGACACTAACAAAGAATTCAGAGCAAAAGCAAATTCAAGAGTATAAAATATTCAGTGATTGATGTTTGAAACCCACTCATAATCTTCTGGGCTCTAAGGGGCAGATCTCCTTTCCAGCTTTGCCATCTGTAGTTCACACACAGCTTGTCTCTTGGGCTAGGACTGGCTGAACTCCACAGCTGTTGCTATCCTTAGATGTGATCCAACAACCATGGAATCTTAAATAGTCTTAGTCTTGATAGGGCTCACATTCACCAATTACCTCCTGGCCTCTCTTCAGAGACTCTGACCCTTGCACTTGATGTCAAGCCTCAGCCTTTCTCCATGACCCCTTAACCCTGCAATCTTCACTGCATCTGAGACTACATCTTCACTGTTGGCTTCTCCTGGCCTCTCAGAGTGACAAACCTCAGCCACTCTTCATGATATCTTCATGCCTTTTTAAAATTATTTTTTATTATTTACTCTTTTTACATATGCATTTATGTTGTTACACATATATAAGATGAACTACATAAACAGTGTCAATGGGGTACTCTTACACATTACATGCCCAGCGTCCAGAAAGAGATGTAGCACTGCTCCCATCTTGGACCACAGCTTACCTTTGCTGACCCTTAAGAATTACTCCTGGAAAATTTTACCTAAATTATGCTGGTCTCCTGTTAATCAAAGGGGATTTTCCAACTCCAGCTGTATACCATAAATTGTCCCAGCAAAGCAAAATATTCATTCAGTGGTGCTTCTTTCTCATTAATAGAACTGATAATTCAAACCCAAGTGACCAGAACCACGTGTATTTAATTTAAAACATCACATGAACATCCCTGATAGGTACTTTGCTTCTCCCCAAAGCTTTACAAGCAAGACCTCCACCATCTACAACTCTTTTAACAATCCTGCCTTCCATGATTCCACAATATCTCATTATGTTCTGACCCTCTGATAGTATTTCCAGCCCCAAATTACAAAATCATACACATACACACATACACACCCAACAAAATGTGATAAGATCTGTCATAGCAATACTCTGTGATTCTAGGATCAATTTCCATCTTATTTTACTTTTCTATTGAAGTGATTAAGAACAAACAAAACACACAAATCAAAACAACAAATCAAAAGCATCTGGGAAAGTAAAGGCTTATTTGCTTCCTTTTCTACATCATAGCCTATTGTGAGGGAAGACAAGGCTCAAAATTCAATCAGGTTAGGAACTGAGGAAAATGCCATAAGGGAGTTCATTTTATTGGTTTGCTCAGCCTGTTTTATTATACATTCTAAGACCACCTTCCTAGGGGCAGTACTGACCACAGAGACCTACGTTCTCACACATCAATCATTAATCAAGAAAATATCAGAACTGCCTACAAGGCAATTTGATGGAAGCATTTTCTTAACTGAGGTTCTCTCTTTCCAAATGACTTAAGGCTGTATTGTGTTGACAAAACACACTAACCAGGACAGTTTTTAATTGATAACTTCAGATTATATGCATTATAGAATATTAGGAAACTAAATAGACACAAAAGGTGTACAAAAGATAAACTAAGGAGATCTGTAATTTTCAGCACATAGAAGGCTAGTGGAAGAAAACTTAATTGTAATGCTTTGTGTCTATTCCCCCCACTTCCAGTTTTAAAAGCTTATATGAAAGTGTTCCTTCATTTTAGAACAAAGGAATTTATTCAGTTACTATTCTTTTTGTTTATTTTTTCTAAGTTAATGTGAGTGGTAACTTCTTGCTTGAATGGATAAATCTAATGACAATGGGAAGTCTTTGGTCTTTGTTTTTGTTTTTCTCAGGTTAGTAGAAATATTCTATTCTTACATTTAAGTCATGCCATTTTCTTATTTAATGAAGCAGATTATATCTTTACTTTTTAAAAACTCAAAATGTTCTTTTGAGTGCAGCCAACTGAGAATCTTTATGGGCTGAGATAATTTTTAAAAATATATTTCTTCATTTTTGATTAAGTAAAGCTTTTTGAAAAATTTAAACTACTATGTTGTCTAAAGAATTAAAATTCAAGTATAACTCCTTAAAATGTATTTAAAGTGCTTCTATTTCTTTGGTGGTGGAGGAAGATTTGTTTGGTAGTTAAGGAAGATTTCTGGCGTTTGAGTGATACTTTGTTTTCTGGATTGCTTCAAAGCTACCATGATTTTTACAAGATACAAGTTCTCTTTCAATTTATAAAAATATATTAGTTTTCATAGTTTCATTCTGAAGCTTCCTTATAGCTTATAGAGGACCAATTTTTATCCTTATTTGGCTAAAAAGGAAGCTGAGAAATAAGCTAAAATGATTTGGAAAAAAATACCTGACAAATTAATAAAATTTTGGAATTAAATACAGGTCTGCTGTATCTCAGTTGAGTAGATAATCTTTTTTAAAATGTAAATTTCTATTTGCTAGATAGTGTTCTTACACTTGGTTTTTAAAAACACTTCCATCATGGAGACAATGTAAGCACAAGGGAAATGGCAGAAATACTAATGTCAGTTGGATCATACTGTTAAACTTTTTTAATCTGCCTAAAAGATGTGCCAGTATAAAGATAGAGCAGAGATTGAAGGAATGTCCAACCAATGCCTAGCCCAACCTTAGACCCACCCCATGGGAGAGAGATCACTTCTGACACTATTAAGAATACTCTGTGATGCTTGCAGACAGTATTCTAGCACAGTTGTCCATTGAGAGACCACACTCAGCAGTGGATGCTAAACATTGGGCAAAGCATAGGAAATCTTGAGGGAAAGTGGCAGAGAGGATAGACTTTTATATAGACTTTGTATTACTCCAAATAGCTCCTTATTTCCATTTCCCAGGAGCTCATTGTAGATGGCCTCTGAAAGACCACCCAGCCGGGAATCAAAGAAACTGAATCTTACAGCCAACCTTTGGACAAAGTGCAGGGAATCCTGTGGAAGAGTTGGGGAATAGATGGATAGGGAAGGGACAGGAGCTACGCGCGCGCGCGCACACACACACACACACACACACACACACACACACACACACACCAACAGAACCAACAAATATGAGCCCAGTGGCCTGTGGGGACTTATGCACCAAACAGGGACCATGTATGGAGAGTACCTAGGGTTCCTACTCAGATGTAGCTGATAGGCAGCTCAGTCTCCATATGGGTCTCCTAGTAAGGGGAGCATGGGCTGGCTCTGCCATGAACTCTATTGTCTACAATTTGATCACTTTCCCATTGTGGGGGGTCAGAAGAAGGACATGTAGGCAGTCCTGATGAGACTTGGTAGGCTGGGGTCCATTGACAGGGGAGAAGGGCTCCCCATTTCTGAGGACTAGGGGAGGGGTGTAGGGGGAAAGTGGAATGTAGAGTTGGACCTAAAGGAGACAAAGGAGGGTGGTATGATTGGAATGGAAATTGAACAAATTTTTAAAAATAAATAAAAATGATTGTGTTGTTGCTCATTCTTGGAGTGCCTTACCCCACATGTTATTTAGCTCTGGTGTTCTTGGTCTCCTGAAAGAAATACAATAAATGAAATTTTTACATATGCCTTGAGACTCAATTCACATTTTCATTTTTAAAAAAATTTTCTATAAACTGGTTTTTTTTACTAATTATGAAAAAGGAGATTGTTAGACATTGCTAAAACTATTTACAATACAAACCTGTATTATTTATGCTCATATATACAAAATGATAATGAATCACCAATCTCAGAGATTACAATACATCATCACATGTATGAAACTAGTTTGATTAAAATACATCATTATTCTGTTTTAATAGTTTAAAGTATCATAAATCATATAACATATTTCAGATTATTAGATGTAAAATAACCTACATTATTGATTTCTTATGGCTTGAAATATACACATCACAAATTTAGTTAAAATTTTTAGGTATAAAATGAAATGATAGCTCTAATATTATTCCTTTTTTTTTCTCCTCATATTAAGAGGGAAAAACTGGAATCTGTTTCAAGCTAAAATGTAAATGTGACCTGAGCTATCTTTCTCTCTCAAGAAAATTAGCAGTACCACTGGAGCCTTTATCTACAGAGTACAGACTTCATTAATTAATCCTTTTTATGGGTGACAGAGGTAAATCTAGAATATTCTGCTTCCTTGAAACAATTTCTAGTCTTCCTCTTATTTGCTAAAGTACATTATTTCAATCACAGGTTATATTTTCTTAACCATATATAAATTTAATCAAAGTGCATTGGTTTATTTCTTGACTACTTTGACTTTTCAGTAGATAACCATTTAGATAAATGCTTTTTCATATATTATCTGAGACTGACAGAGAAAGTGGAATATTTTTGTATTCTAATTTCCCTAGAAGTAGGAGGTGGAATTCATGTAGCATTAGGAGCAGAAAAGTTCTGCTTCACTAAGAGCATGGCTTAGAGTATAATGCCTCTTAGGAAAATCAGAAAGCATTCTAACAATAAAACTTGTGGTTATATTTCATGTATCAGCCACACCACTCCTCTCCCTTTTCACTGCACACATGTTCCACATAAGAAGAATAAGAGCATCTAGTTCATTTGTTCCTGCTATCTCTTCCTCATCTCAAAGCACTTATGAATTCTGATTTGCTTTAGAAATCATTATTATGCTGTACTTCCAACAGAAAGCATGGGAATGCAAAAAACTCCTGAGGATGCAAGATATTCCTTTAAATTTTATGTTCTCACTGTTTTCGTTGAGGCATCATCTGCTTTTTAATGCTGATATTTTTTGTTTCCGTGTAGTGCTATGTTGTTAGACTAATACTTGTCAGAAGCCAGTAATGGGAAAACATTCTAGTTACATGGATATTTGCCCACTGATGCTCACCTTTAACAAAAAGTGACAAGCGTGTCACATTTCATCAGGTCACATCAGCTTGTGTCTCAAGAAAATAGAGAGCATAAGATAACCTGCCTGGAAGCAGCATGCTTCTCCCAGAATCTCAGGAAAAAGATTGCTTAGAATTTCAGTAAGAAAATTAGACCCAATCTTCATGGTGACAGCCACCTGCATTTTCAACATGCATTTACTAATAACAAGTATAGTTGTGTATAATCATTTTTGTATATTAAAATGGTGCTATTTTGTTTATTATATATGTAATAGGTTTTCTTACCATAACTATATTTAACAGCTCAGTTTAACATATCAAATTAATTATGATGCTTTATCCATTCATTGGTGTACATTTCTCAAAATTAAGAAATGCTGCTGTCTCACTATTAATTGAAAACTATATAAAGTTTAGGGTTTATTGTTTATTTATATGGATATGATTTTTCTGTTTCTTGGTGTCATATTGAACTTTATCATCACATTTTGTTTTGTTTTTGTTTTTGTTTTTTGCCTCCTGTGATCTGTGACTATTTTTTAGCTTTCCCTTGTGTATTAGTTACTCTTTCAGTTGCTGTGGTAAAATATCTTAACTAAAGCAACTTATAGGAGAAAGCATTTGTTTTGGTTCTCTGTTCATGACTGGAGCTTAAGGCATATAGTCATGCAGCATTCTCAGTTAAGAAAGAGAAGAGTGGAGTTGGTCTTCCTGTTCAGCTGACTTTCTGTTTTTCATGCACCCTGGTACCCAAGCCAGGGCATGGTATTGCCTACTTTTAAGGTGGGTCTTTCCACCGCAATTAAACTAATCAGATAATCAGTCATATAATGCTCAGAAGCTTATCTTCTAGGTGGCTCCAGATTCATAGTCAGTGGAGTTTTAAGACCAGTTGCTTCCTTCTCAAAGCATTTTGGAAGTTCTAAAGTGAGACAGCAGTGGGAGACAGGAAAGTGGTACTAGCATTACGAGAAAAATCAATTTTCGTTCATCTTCTCATTGAGCATTTTGTATATTAAATACTTTAACGGTGAAAATTAAGGAAATTAAGAAATTAAGGAGGAAGTTCAAAGACGTCATGAAGAATGCGAGTTGAATAAGGGGAAATCTCTGTTGCTGATAGGAGTGCAAGCATGTAGCTCCACTATGGAAATCAGGGTAGCAGTTCCTTAGGAAGACAGGAATTGGTCTACCTTATGATCCACCTATATCACTACTAATCCCATACACATAAAGGATGCTTCGTGCCTGCACAACCATGTTCATTGCTGCTCTCCTCATAATAGTGTGAAACTGGAAACAGCCTAGATATTCCTCAAGTGAAGAATGGATTGAGAAAATTTGGTACATTTACACAAAGAAATACTGAATTCATAACATTTGCATGTAAATGGATGGAACAAGAAAAAATTACCCTGAGTGTGATAACCCAGATTCAAAAAGACAAATACAGTATGTACTCATTTATATGTGCATATTAGCAGTTAAGTCAGTAATAACCAAGTTGTGATCTGTAAAACCACAGAGGTTAGGTATAGTGTAAGGGGTTGGGGTGAATGGTAGAGCTTCCTAGGAAAAGGAGAATTAAATAGTTATGGATGCATGTAAATATCAGTGTCAGGGGCTGAAGCCACAGGAATAGTGAGCAGTGCTCATTTGACATTGATTTCAGGATATCACACTGTGTTTGAGAGGAGGCAGGTGGGTGGAGGTCAGGCTGGGTAATGAGTTCATGTTGAATAGGATGAAAGAGGCATGTGACTTGCTCTTGATGTCCCTACTTGGAGTCTTGATTACCGGGTGCCAGTAGCTTGGATAGTATGGCTAGATGATGAGAAGGTGAAGAGATATAGGCTCTGTGGGTCCCTATATGAGGTCAGGGGTGGAGAATTATATATGGCCTCTGGGGAGCATCATAGGGGGTTAGACGGTATGTAGGAGTACTAACTATGGAAATCAGATGACTTGATCCTGTACAAAAAAAATTGTGATCTATATAAACAAAATAAAATCCAAAGCTAATAAAGTAATTAAACACATTATAAGATATAACAGCAAAATGTAAAACAAGCATTTATTTTTTAAATAAATTAATTCATTTATTAACTTTACATCCCAATCATAGACCCCTCCCAGTCCCACACTCCATTCATCTTCCCTGTATCCACTATCCTCTATGCCTAGATAAGGAGAGTCCCCCACCTACCCATCACATCACATCAAGCCCCATAAGGATTGAGCACATCCTCTATCATGGTGGCATGGCAAAGAGCCCCACCAGGAGGAAGTGATGAAAAAGTATGAAGAAAGTTCTTTTCAGAGACAAGCCCCTGCTCCCCTCACTAGGAGATCCACATGAAGACCAACCTGCCCATGGGGCTACATCTGTGTAAAGAGCCTAGGACCAGTCCATACATGGTACTTGGTTGTTGTTTTCAGTCTCCCCAAACCTCCTCTGAGCCCAGATTATCTGGCTCTGTTGGTCTTATGGAGCCCGTGTTCCCTCTGGGTCCTCCTATTTTTCCTTTCCTTCATCTCTTCTCCAAGCCTCTTTGCTTTATGCCCAATGCTTGGCTATGAGTCTCAACATTTGTTTCAATCCTATGCCGGGTGGAGCCTCATAGAGAACAGCTGTTCTGGGCTCCCATTTACAAGTATAGTAGAATGTCATTAATAGTATTAGGGGTTGTCTGTCTTACATGGTGAGGCCAAGCTTCAGCTGGATATTACCTCAGTGTCTGTGCTTTCTTTATCCCTGCACATCTTGTAGGCAGGGCAAATCTTGGGTTAAAGTTTTTGCATGTAGTTTGGTGTTCCCCTCATTCTACTAGCAGTCCTGTCTGTTTAGAGGGTGGCCTCTTCAGTCTCCATTTCCACTGCTGGTAAGGGATATTAGCTAGAGTCACCCCCATATCCTCTCAGGAGCCTACCGTGTCATAGGTCTCCATGCTGTTACAGAGATGCCCTAGGCCATGGTTTCTCTTCCCTCTATAAGCGCTCTGTTCTCTTGTCTCACTCCTCCTCACATCAATTTCCTCATTTCATTTCCCTCAGTGCTTCCTCTCCTATTCTGTTCCTTCTTTATAAGCACTTTCTCTGTCTATTCTACTGCTCTTTCTCTGTGAGATTCATGCATCCTCCCTTGGGCCTTCCTTGTTGTATTATGGCTATCCTATACCATATGGTTAATATGCTCTTATAAGTGAGTGCATACTATGTGTGTCTTTCTCCATCTGTGCTACCTCACTCAGAATGATCTTTTAAAGTTCCATCCATTTGCCTGAAATTTTCATGATTTCCTTGTTTTTAATAGCTGAGTGGTATTCCAATGTGAAAATAGATCACATTTTATTTACCCATTCTTTGGTTGAGGGGATCTAGGTTGTCTCCAGTTTCTGGCAATTAAAAATAAAGGCACTATGAACATAATTGAGCAAATGTCCTTGTTTTATGATGGGACATCTTTTAGGTATATACTCAGGAGTGGTATAATTACATCATGAGTTCAAGCTAGTCGCAACTTTCTGAGCAAGTGCCAGATGGATTTTTATACTGGCTGTACAAGTTTGCACTCCCACCAACAATGGGATGAGTTTTCCCCTTTCTCTCTATCCTCGCTGGCATGTGCTGTCACTTGAGGTTTTGATCTTAGCAACTCTGATGAGTACAAGATAAAATATCATATTCATTTTGTTGGCAAAATGATGACTAATGATCTTGAGAATTTTTTTCAATGCTTCTCAATTATTTGTGATTCCTTTGATGAGAAGTCTCTGTTTAGCTCTGTACTGTATTTTGTTTTAATTGGATTATTTGTTTTGTTGGTGTTTAATTTCTTAAGTTCTGTATATATTTTGGCTAGTCACCCTTTGTTGGATTTAGTGTTGGTAAAGATCTTTTTCCATTCTGTAGGTTGTCATTTTGTTCAGTTGACAGTATCTTTGCCTTACAGAAGCTTTTCGGTTTCATGAGGTTGCTGATCTTAAAGCCTGAGCTACTGGTGTTCTGCTTAGGAAGTTGTCTTCTGTGTCAATGAGTTCAAAGCTGATCACCATTTTCTCTTCTAATAGATTTAGTGTTCTGGTTTTGTTTATTGCCTTTACCCACTTGGATTTGAGTTTTGTACAGGGTAATAAATATGGATGTATTTGCATTTTTGTACGTCCAGTTACACCAGCATCATTTGTTGAAGATTCTATCATTTTTTCATTATATGGTTTTGGCTCCTTTGTCAAAATTTAAGGGTCTGTAGGTATGTCGATTTATTTCAGGGTTTTCATTTTGATTTCTTTGACCTACCAGTCTGTATGCTAATACCATGCAGTTTTTTGTTACTGTTGCTCTTTGGTATAGCTTGAAATTAGTGATGGTAGTATCTCCAGAAATTATTTTGTTGTACTGTCTTGTGTTAGCTATTTTGGGTTTTTTGCTTTTTCATATGAAGTTGAGAATTGTTCTTTCAATGTATATAAAATTTGTGTTGATGTCCCCTTGATGGGGAGACCCGATGTCACTTGGAGGATGGATAGCAGACTACCAAGAAGAAACTTGATACCCTAGCATCATATTCAAGGGGAGGAGGTCCCCATCAGTCACAGTCATAGGGAAGGGGAATGGGTGAAAGCGGGAGGGAGAGAGGGAGGAATAGGAGGATGCACGGGATGGGATAGCAATTGAAATGTAATATGAACGATTTTATTTTTCAATAAAAAACATTAAAAAATTTGTGATGGATATTTGATGGAAATTGCAATGAATCTGTAGGTTGCTTTTGATAAGATGATCATTTTTATACTATGTTAATTATACCAATCCACGAGCATGGGAAATTAAAGCATCTTCTGATATCTTCTTTAATTTCTTTCTTCAGAGACTTAAAGTTCTTGTCACTCAGGTCTTTCACTTGTTTGGTTAAGGTTATAACAACATGATTTATGCTATTCATGGCTATTGTGAATGGTGTTGTCTGTCTAATTTCTTTTCAGCTCATTTGTTACTTATACGTAGGAGGGCTATTGATTTTTTTTAGTTAATTTTATATCCAGCCAATTTGATAAAGTGATTATAAGCTGTAGGAGTTCCCTGATATAATTTTTCTGGTTACTTATGTATACTGTCATATCACCTGTGAATTATGATACTTTGACTTCTTCCTTTGCAATTTGGATACCCAGGCATTTCTTATAAATATCAGTCATGATATAAATCAAGAAGAATCAATGAAAATTTCATCTTGCAACAGATGGGAACCAATACTGAAACCCACAGCCTAAGATTATGCAGAGAATAAGAAACCTTGGAGCACTCAGCACTCACGTGATGTTTCCATCAAATCCCTCCTCTCAAAGCTTATGGAATCTTGTGGCAGAGGAGGCAGAGAAGCCGTGAGAGCTAGAGAGGATGGAGGACACCATGACAATAAGGCTTTCTAAGTTAGCACAACAAAAGTACATGTAAACTCACAGAGACTGAGACAGTAGCACAGCGACTGCACAGGTCTCCACCACATCCATTGCATATATATCATGGCTTCCAACTTAGTGTTTTTCTGGCATACCTGAGTGTGTGAATGAAAGTGTGATTCTTGTATCTTCTTTTGAGCTCTTTCTCTCTGTTATCTTGTCCAACTGTATTGTGACAGTTTTTATTTTATTGTATACTTTATTTTGTTTTTATTTCAACATGATCCTTTAGAATCCTGTTCTTTTAAAATACATTTCAGAAAAAAAACAGGTAAATCTGGATGAGAGGGGAGGTAGAAAGGAACTAGAAGAGGTAGAGTTAGGGGAAACTGTAATAAGGATGTATTATGTGAGAAAGTATCTATTTTTTCAATAAGAGGAAAAAAGTAAGATGATTCATGAAACACCATAATGAGTAAAACATTTAAAGACAGTAAGACTGTTGCTTTGCACACTATTTACTTTAATTGCAGCGTAAGGGTATCAATTGGGACTAGGTGGATGCTTATTCACTATGGTAGCTTTTTGTGCTTCTTTAAGTTATTATGAAATAGGATGGAGGAGGACAGCTGCCAACATATTATCCAGATGTGAATCCTATAAGCTGAAATATTAACCTGACAGGCAAGATATGATCGCAGATGCAAGAGAGGCATGACAGTTTTTGGAGGTAAATACCTACTTTGTCAATGGCTTTGTGTGCTCCTCCACATGAAGAAATTCACAGCAGATACTGTAAATCTGGTCCAAATCACACATCGTGGGGAGGTCCTAGGCCCCAGTGGAGAACCTACTAGTACTGTTTTGTTAAGTGGAGATAGTGGCAAAGAGCCATCTAGATACTTGTTTTTATATACAGATAGTGCTGCTGTCAGTTTTGGCAGGAACCTATGTTTTCATGGGCAATAGTTAATGTAGAGAATATTAAGTAGCTTAAGTACTGAAATTAAAGGAGTGTTACCTGCTCATATGAGGGAACATCATGCAAGAAAGGATGGGAAGACTGTAAGAGCTACAGGATGGCAAGGAATTCTGTGATGCCCTATTAACTGGGCATGATATTGCTGTTTTGAACATTAAATATAAGTAATATATATTCTATATGTACATACATATATACATAAATACACACAGAGACACACAACAAAACAACAAAAATAGCAGCAGCAGCAGCCACACCAACAGCAATAACAACAAAACACTGTTAAGATTTAATGGTGGAGGTACATTGGTGGATTGCACCCAAGGAATGCAGGAGCAGAGATCACACCATTCAACAGATTTCATGCAAGATGTTTCCTGGGGAATGGAGAGGCACTGGCTGTCTTGAGTTCTATTGAGTTCTATTGAGAAATAGAAACAGAAATAAACAGAGCAAGAGACAGACAGAGACAGACAGGAAGACAGAGTGACAAGAAGAACACTGTGTGACAGTGGTACCTTTTAAAGTGTTGGCAGCTGGTGGTGATAGCTTAGCGGTTAGCCCTGAATTGCTGAAGGCAGGCCAGGGAATCACCTGATTTCCAGAAAACACAGCAGAAGACATGAGAGTAGGAGGGAACATTTATGAGAAGAAGGCATTGAAAGGAGTGTGAAAGGGGCAAAAGAGTAATGTAGGATGAAAATGATTAAAATATATTGTATATGTGTTTAAAATCATCAAAGAATAAAAAATACAAAACCAGGCCATGACTGTCAGAACAGGAAGGCTGTGTGCGGACTTCTCACTAATGCTGTAGTAGAACATCAGCTGCAGCCTCCCTTCTTCCCTGTCTATGTCTCTAATGGATCTCACACACAGTCCTGTCCTGGTCTCCCTATACCCAGTTGTTGCTGCTCCCCAGCCACCGACTGGGATGGATATACCCCCAGCTCAACCAGAGGCCATGCCTACCAGAAGTCCAGGTAGCCTGCCCACAGACCTTCTCGACTCTTTCTTCCCCAGAACAAAGCCCTGAGTCTTCTGCCAAGCTCTCTAGCAACACGGGCTGCAGACTCCTTTCCTGTTCCCATCCCCCAACATCTCCTATGTATCCCACAGATCATCTCTCCTAACACCCCACACTCACTCTCCACATTACTCCAGCCTCCAACTCAAACAGGTACCACCTGATCAACTGCAGTTTCCATGTAACAGGAAGCCAGGTGGACTGTCCCCACACCTCTATGTTTTCTGTTTCCCTGGCACCAGTTCCTCAATCTCTATCTTTGCCCTGCAACAGATCACCAGCTCTGACCTCAGTTCTTCCCTGCAAGAAGGCAAGTAGAACAATATAACAATATGATGGGCAGATTTGGGCCCAGGGGTCCCGCTCAAACTAAGGCACCAGCCAAGGACAATACAGGAGGTAAACTTTAAACCCCTTCCCAGATCTAGCCAATGGTCAGAATATTCTCCACAGTTGAGTGGAGAGTGTGATACGACTTTCTCACGTACTCTGGTGCCTCACATTTGACCATGTCCCCTGGAGGGGGAGACCTGGTGGCACTCAGAGGAAGGACAGCAAGTAGCCAAGAAGAGACTTGATACCCTATGAGAATATATAGGGGGACGTAATCCCCCTCCAGAACAGTCATAGGGGAAGGGAATAATGGAAAAATGGGGGGAGAGGAGGAATGGGAGGATACAAGGGATGGGATAAACATTGAGATGTAACAAGAATAAATTAATAAAAAATAAAAAAAAGAAAAAGAAAAAAAAAAGAGAAAGAAACAGTTAAATGAAAGAAATAAAATTATTCAAGACCTGAAAATGTAAATAGAAATGATAAATAAATAAATAATCTGCAAATTAAAGGTAGTTTGGAAATAAAAAATTAGAAACTCGAATGTGAATTATATAGGCAAGCTTTACCAACAGAATACAAATGATAGAAGAAAGTATCTCAGGCATTGAAAACATATTAGAAGAAATGGATATATTTTCCCTAAAAATGTTAAAACAAACAAACAAACAAACAAAAAACTCCTGACAAAAAAAAAAAAAAAAAAAACATCTGGGAAATCTGAGATACCAGGAAAAGCCCAAACCTAAGAATAATAGGAATAGAGGAAAGATAAACCAGCTCAAAGGTCCAGAAAATATTTTCAACACAATCATAGAAGAAAAAAATTCTTTGAATCTAAAGATGTCTATAAAGTTACAAGAATCACACAGAACACTAAATAGATTGGACCAGAAAGCAAGGTGAAATTACCACATAATAATGAAAACATTAAACATACAGAAAAATGAGAGAATATTATAAGCTTAAAATAAAAATGACGCTGTGTGTGGTGGCACACACTTTTAATCACAGCACTCAAGAGGCAGAGGCAGGCAGATTGCTGTGAGTTCGATGCCAGCCTGGCCTACAAAGTGAGTCTAGTACAACCAAGGCTACACAGAGAAATCTTATCTAGCCCTCTCCCCCCAAAGAAACAAAGGAACATATAATGGCAGATATTTTAGAATTACACCTGACTTCTCAACAGAGACGTTTAAGGTAAAAGACTTACTAATACAGCTTTGATCACATACTTACCATCACACACTGACAGTGGAAGACTGTCAAAAACTAAACAGAGAAATACTAAAGCTAACAGAGCATTTTATCCAAACATAAATGAATATATATTCTTCTCTGCACTGCATGGAACTCTGTCCAAAACTGACCATATATTTGAACACAAAGCAAGTCTCAAAAGATACAAGAAAATGAAAATAACCCCCGGTATCCTTTCAGACTATCAGGGAATCAGGGATTAAATCTGGATATCAACAACAAGTTTACAAACTCATAGAATTTAAACAACTCTCTACTGAATGTAAAATGGGCAATAAAGGAATAGAAACAAACTAAGAACTCAATGGAAATGAATACTTTCCTACTACAAGACACTCTGTCAACTGTGCTCATTGTGGCTTTATTAATAACATCCAGAAGCTGGTTGTTGTCTTTTGGATGTCAGCTTTTTTGTGATGACAGATAGATGGAGAAAGATCAGGAAAGAGGAGAAGTGGAGGGTGGGTGAGGAGCACAGGGATGGTAAATTGTGTTTGGTATTATTATATATTTTTAATATATATTATATGGTATACATATTATATGTGTCATATATAAAATATAGATTATCTATAGAACAAAATCCAAAACAATTTGGTAATAAGTTTAGAATGTAAGTTAATTTAACAGAAGAAATGGAAATTCTAGTATATTTTATATAAGAGTAAAAGACCTGGAATAGCTAAATACATCTTGAGGAAAAAATGTACCAAGAAGCATTGTGTTTTTTATTTTTAAGTGTTATAGTGTTAAACTATTTTTTTGTATAGTACTCTGATAAAAACAGATAAATGTAACATAATTGACAGCTCAGAGATTAAACCAATGAAATTATGGTTACTTAATTTTTGACAAAGCCCATGAGGAGGTATAATAGCAAAAGAATAGTCTTGGCATAAACCATGCTGGGAAAATCATACACTTACCTGCAGAAAAATGAAACTTCTCTATAATGTTAAGCTAAACACAAAAATCAACTCAAAGTAAAATTGAAATACCTAGATAACAATAGCAATTTGATACTGATCTAAATATGATATCTTTCTTGGCTATTACTTAAAAAATATAGGTGACATGAGAAATATTAATCAAGAAGACAAGGTCAAAATAAAAGACTAATGCAAAAACTGAAAATTAATCCTATAGTTTGGGAGGAAATTCTTGTGATCCATATTATGTGAGAGAATCATAAAAGTAATAAAGATTTCAAGTAATTTATTTGTAGTAAATTAATAACCTGAGTAAATATATACAAAGAGGCTAAATATGTTATTATAAATGATATATACATATCATTCATATATATATATATATATATATATATATATATATATATATATATATATATATGAAAAGGAGCTTGACCACCAGAGATGAAATGTCAAAGATGTATTGCCTCACTACTAATAGAATAACAATTAAATTATCCCATTCCTCCCTCCCTCCCATTAAATCAAAACATAAAAAGTAGCAAGTCTTGGCAAAAGACAGGGTGAAAGAATCCCTAATACATCGTTTGTGGAAATATACACTGGTATAATTGTTGTGTAAAACAGCATTGGTTTTTCTCATAAAAATGAAAATATGCTGGCTGATGTATCAATTGAATATATAACAAATCAGGGTGAAAACAGGGTGGATACTTATGCTAATGGCAGCATTGTTCCCAGCAGCTCATTGTCAAATGGATAGCATTTAGAAGTACCTGAGAGGTGGGTCTCAGAGGCCTTTTCGATACTGTCTTGATTATATTAAATAAGATTGGAAGACCTCAGGATCCAGATCTGCCTGTCATAAAGTTCTTCTTGTAGGTTTCCAGGACACTGTGGGTCCTATTATTTCCCCATTCTTCCATGCTACTCTTGCCTAAAGTCTCAATCGGATGTCCTCTCCTCTGATCCACTTTCTTGGTAACCAGCCAAGGAGAATATAGGCAGTAAGCTTCGAACCCCTACCAAGACCTAGCCGACGAACAGAATATTCTCCACCGTTGAGTGGAGAGTGAGATCTGACTCTCACATGAACTCTAGTGCCCCTTTTCTGACCATGTCCCCTGGATGAGGAGACCTGGTGGCACTCAGAGGAAGGATAGCAAGTTACCAAGAAGAGACTTGATATTCTAAGAGCATATATAGGGGGAGGAGGTCTCCCTCAATCACAGACATAGGGGAGGGGAGAAGGGGAGGAAACAGGGGAAGGGCTAACAATCGAGATGTAATATGAATAAATTAATAAAATTAAAAAGGAAAAGATTCGAAGACCTGCTTTCTGTAAGACACTATTTCCTATTCAGGGCATCCTGGACTGTATAAGAGTAGAGAATGTGAGATGAACACTAGCACATACACATTTGGTGTTATCCTTTTTGATGGTGGATATAACGTAACCAGTTGCTCCAAGCTCATGCAGCCTTGACTTCCATGACATAGTGAACTGTACATCGAGCTATATGCTAAAATAAATGCTCTCTGCTTTAAGTTGCCTTCATCAAAATAATTTTGTCACAACAAAAGAGAAACAAAATTAGACAACAGTTAAGATACAGAAACAACCAAAATACCATTGATAGATGAATGTAATGTAGTTTTTAACACTGGCTCAAGTGCTCACACACAGGTTACATTGTGTATATGTGCAGCATGTGTGTGTCCTACGTTATGAAATATTATTGAAGCTTCAGAAGGGGAAACTTCAATTTGTGATTAAATGGGTGAATCTGTAAGACATTAACTACATGCAGTGGAAAATGTTCTATAATTGCAGTTTCTTGTAAATTAAAAAAAAGTACATCAAAATAATAACTGTGATATTGATTACTAGGGACAAAGAATTTGATAACTGGGGAAATTTATGCCAAACAATACAGTCTTGCATCATCATTATTGTAGGTCCAAATGCCTTCTTCAGTATTCATTAGTAGGATCTGAAACACCTGTTTAGATATTAATTATGGCATAATTAAAGAAGCCCTGGCTCATTTCAGTTGCAAATGGCACCCATTGTTTCTTCAGTATCAGTCTTTCCTCCTCCCGTTCACCACAATCACATCGTCCCTTGAAAACAGGCTGGACACTCAGAGCGTGGTATAGAAGACAGGAAGAATTTATTTGAGTAAAATGAAGCACCGGTAAAAGTGAGTAGGGACAATTAACAAAGGGAAAATAATTATGCAATGCACAGTCACAGTGGAAGTGGAACATGACCAGAAAGAGTATATTTCTTTTTTCTTTCTTTCTTTTTTTTATATACTTTTATTTTATTACACATGTGTAAAACAAACTATATACAGCAGGGAGAACCATGTGACAATCATGAGAATAATGAGTATTATATATGTTACATTCATAGTGACTTGGCCATCTGCATTCGTCTCCTTTGAAGTGTTTTTCCTGTCTTGTTGGGTCTTAATTTCCAAATGAGATTCAATATCTATCTTATCTCAACTCTAGTAGCTTAACTTCTTTATCTTGATCTTAAACGATCTTGTCCCCTAACCAGCTAAACTTGGTTATAGAACTATATTATCTTGTCTTCAATGCCCCTCAGAGACTTGAGAAGGAATAAAACTTAAATTCCTGAGTGAACCAGCAGTGTGGGTTAGCAGTTTCCAAACTGTACAAATTGACTTAAGACAGTTTACCTCCTGACCATTTCCCCAATACACTGTATAGCGTTGGAGCCTCATCTTCAGCTTTCTGGCCTAATATTTCTGCCAGACTTGTTCGCAGGGCAGGAACTATTGAGGACTTGCTTACCCTGACTTGGCAGAGTGCAGCCATCAACTCTGCCTGCATCTAAGTTGCCCATTTTTAGGCAGATTCTGCTAGTGGTGGAATGAGGACATTTTTCCCAGTGGTTATTTTGCCACCTTTGAAGCCATGTCCATAAGGAGGCTCTTTGATGCTCATCATCTTCTTTGAGATTGGCTGGGTGTTGTCAGGAGTTAACTTGTCTTGTTGTCAAAGAAATTTAGGATTGTAAGAACAACATTAAATGCCATATTCTGTGTGTCTCTGAGGCTTTTGAAGACCTTATTCAACTATTTTAAATAAAAAAAAAAGAGTATATTTCTAATTTACATTCCTGGTAGGTTTTATGCAATTTCTAAAATCTGTCAAACAGGTGGCTTTTCTTGGGGTTTGTTTTCCTGTTTAGGTTACTTGGAAGGTTGATTTGGATTAATTGTCCTCTTAGAGGATGGGACAGTGATATAGAAAGTTCTCTGCTCTGTAGCAATTGTACAAAGCTCAGATACAAATCAATTAAGGATCTGGGCAGTTCACAGTGCCACATATCCTCTAAGGGACAGAAATATAAATCCTGTCCCAATGCCCTGAACAGTAATTACATACTTCTAGTTCTAGCCCTTGTTTTTCAAGCTGTTAATTATGTGGGAGTGGTCCAATCCAAATCTTCTTCAAGATTGTGCGTATCAACAGAGGTTAGGATCATAGTCAGGCAAAGTAAAATATTGCTTATATATAAATGAAATTGATGTTCACACTAAGTAAATTTAAAAGAATAAAACTTGAGCTACCACTCATGAAAAATAAAATTTAAAAATACCTATAATATTCTGTTAAATAATTTCAATACTAAAGGCTCTGCTTCAGTGGGCTTTTTTAATCAACTCCTCTTCATAACCCCTTCAGTGATGCATTGCATGATGTGTCTGTAGCAATATTTCCTGTGGGACAACTGTGTCTTAATATTTTAGCAACAGCACACCATGTAATTATCTGTAAATAATTTAGCATGTATTTCATTCATGTGGAAATGATCCAATTAGCCAAAGTGAAGTAATGAAAACTTCCTGTGAAATATTAGGCCTTCATACTGTAGCTTTATCTCTCATCATTTTGTTCTGTTGCATCAGATAGCTAACATATTTTTGTTTCAAATGACTGAATATGCTTCTTCATGTATTTTGAAGATATTAATACTGATTTACTCTATATGTATTATTGTTGTGGATCTGTAAAAGGATTTCTTTAATTCTGGGGAAGTTTTCTCCAGTATGTTAATTGGCTCACTGCATTTTTTCCACCCAACTTCCCCCTAGAGATATAGACTACATCATTCATCATGAGCATAGATTTTCTAATTCTCACTAGAGTAATGATAAAGGTGCAAAGGATAATTGAAATTGTAGAATACTTGGTACTCTGTCACAGTAATATTAGCTGAAAAGATCATGGATTTTATGGACAGGATAGAAATGATTTTAGAGATGCACAGAGTTTGATGCATGTCACACAGTAGATGCTCTGCCTATGTAAAATTCAAAACTAATTGAAGGCAAATGAGCTTTATACTTTTGTTTTTCCTATGGCTTATCAGTTTGATCTTGATAGATTATATAAATTCAGTTCTTAAAAACCAGTTTATCACCAAGATGTTTGATTGTCCGAGATAAAAGAAATTCAGAACCTATTTCTAAGCTGTATTTATCCTCACAGATTCAAGTGAGGAGCACACAAACAAAACTACCATCAAGAATAGCCATCCATTTCAAAGTGAGATTGATTGCACAGCCTTCAGCAAGGCTCTAGCTCATTTATATACTTACCACCATGCTCGGCACTTTCACCTGTCAGAACATGCTGCTTGATGTGCCAGCTCGTGGTCTCTGACTTTAAGAATGGTTTTCTCCAAGTGAAGAACTTTAAAACCACTGCAAAATACAAAGTGAGGTTTTGGGCTTGTTTAGTGACACTTGATTGAAATTGTCACTACTGCCAGTGTTGAAGGTTATCTGCAGATGAGTTTATTGTCTAATAGAGTTACTGCATAATGGGATTTATCTGAATTCTAATTACACCGTCTTAATTGTTTTGAAAATTAAGACATAAGAAAATGTTGTATACAAATTTAGGAAGAAATGGCAATTTGATTGCATCATTAGTTGAATGTTCTTCTCTCAAATACAAAGTTTTCTTTTACAGCATTTTAGTATTTGTTGATCAGATATTTTTGAGTTTAGTTTTAAGATATTCAATACATTTTAGACTGAAGTATTCACATTCAGGTCTTACTTACAAATCACTAAATGAATACATAAAATCAAACAATACTTTCAGCAATATCACTATAAAGTTAGAAGTATTTTTAAGTGTTTACTCTTTTCACATTTGTTGCTTGCATTTAATTGTTATACATTTAATTTCTTTTTTATTATAATAAAGATACATTTTACATACATGTACAGAAAAACCTGAAGCGTAGCTCAGAGGCTCTAAATAGCATTGTGTGGTTTTCTGCTCGTAGGTGCTCTCTATATATTGTGATGTGTCAAATTTAACGGGCTAGGATGTTGCCGAATAGCAGATAAAACAATATTCTTTGGATGTGTCTGAGAGCCATTTCCAGAAGAATTAGACTTTGAATTTTTTGATCCAGAAAAATATTACCAATCTGCATGTGCCAAGTCACTGAACAGAACAAGAAGGTATAGGGGGAAAGTGGGCTCACTTTTCCTCATCTGTACTTTCTACTTATCTCTACAATTCCAGCAATGGAGATCCTGATGTCTAAGCTCCACACTTGGGCCTTATGCAAGCACTCTCCTGCCTTTATCAAGCCCTTGACTTGGAAGCTGGATTATTTCCATTCCTTTGGTTCTAGGACTTTGGTGTCTATCTATCTATCTATCTATCTATCTATCTATCATTGATCTTTCATCTGTGATTGATGCTAGGTTGGGGAGTTAGCTGAATTGGCAAAGTACCTTAAATGCAAGCCTAAAGGCCTGAGTTCAGATCCGCAATATCCATTTATAACATCGAGTATGGTAGTATGTACCTGTGATCCTGGTGACAGATGGTTAAAGGGCAAGAGACTGAGTTCTTAGGATTGCTTGCTACCTTTCTTACCTGAATTGGTGGGCTACAAATTCAGTTATGAATCCTGTCTCCCCGCATAAGATTAAAAACCCAATATGACTAAAAAACCCACTGTCAACCTCTGATCACTCATACTTGTAAACATACACACATGTACTCACAACATACATACATACTCAGACAAACACATACACCACAGACACATACAAATACTTTTAAAAATCAGTAATGTTCATATGGACTAAGTTCAGATTTTTTTGCGGCAACCGCAATTGGGGAAATATTTTTATGTGAGAATAGTTTGAATACCCTAGTCCAGGGATGGAATGCTGGATTGTAAGTGATGATAGTCCTCACAACTTTGATACAAATTTCCTGTTGAAACCAACTTCCACACTGTTGATATTAACAGATGAGAACTTTGAAGTAGCTCTGGGCACATAGGCCTCTTTTCCCTGGTGGGATTACTCACTCAATGGCTGAGGTTTCACACAGAATTTTATTCTCTTGATGTATTTTTTTAATTCTAAATAATCAAAGATGTTTGATACAGATTCAGTAATCAAATAATTGATATGTTGTGGGCAAAAACATAGTAAAATATCTGCAAGATTGTGTCAAGATATTTTATCCAATCCAATCCACAGTTTTCAAAGTGAATTTTTTACAGGAAGAACTCTGTAGTTCTCTATTTCTTTATGTTTGCATGAAATGGCTACAGTGTAGGAAACTACTGAGAAACGGGATTCATTTTATTTATAGGAATTCACTTACATCAGAAGTTTAGAATCTAGAGCACTTCTTTGCTTTCTTTGGATCTTTATTTACTGCCTCACTATTCATAATAGCCAGGAAACAAGACCAGCCTAGGTGCCCATCACAGATGAGTCCACAGAGAGAATGTAGAACTTTAACCCTAAAAATAAACAAGCAAGACAACCAAAGCAAACAAAATCTATGCATTTTCAGACCAATGAACTGAACTCTGTGCTGGTTCATCTCCATTCTCAACTTCACCAGATTTAGAATCAGATACGAGACTCACCTCTGGACATGTCAGTGAAGGAATTGTTTTCAGAGCATTTTAACAGATGGATGTTGGTGATATCCTTCCCTGGCCTACCTTCCCAGTCTGAATAACAATGAAAAGGAGGAATAAAGACACATGTATTGATATCTCTCTGCTTCCTATGTTCATATTCTGCATGCCTGCATCCCACTCTGGTCACCACAGCTTCGGCTACACTCACTTTCATGCCTTCCTTCTCAATGGACTGGACCTTCCCACTGTGAACCAACCTAAAACCTATTTCTTTAAGTTGTTTTTGTCTGGCATTTTAAAAAACTGGAAATCAAAAATATAACTAATAGAAACAAGAAGTCAATAATTATTTTAGGTGAATTAAGCCAGATTCAAAAAGATAACTCCTCTCCATCTCTTCCCCATCTCAAATTATCTCTTTAAGTCACAAAAGTAGAAAGCAATACTTGAGGGTTGAGAAAGATCTCAAGATGGGAGGGAAATAGCACAAAGTATGAGACAGTATACAGACATTGTACAGGGGGCTGACTGAGAGGTTGAAAAGCAGAAGAGAGCAAGGAAGAGACAAGCAGAGTGGACAAATAGCCACTAGGAAAGAGCATGGATGAAGGGGAACACTAGAACAAACTACAGTGACAGGTATATCTGAAATTTTCTTGTTAAAATGCATTGATTGGCATGCTAATTTAACAATTTAATTTAAAATATGCTAATAAAGCAATTCTTCTGGCATATAGATTTTATTCATTTTTCATTGAAACTGAAACACACCTAAGAAATACATATGTCAAAAATAGGATACTTGGAAAATTGTTTAAAATAATTTTAAATGGTGTTTGTAAATACATTAAAATAGTTCAAACAAGATAGGTTAACCTGAAAATTGTTTGCATTTTCTGAAAATATTGCAAATGTAAAAGAAGTATATTCTTAGATGAAATGTGCTTAGAACTTAAGCATTGGATATAAGATAATGACATCCATAGGAGAAACTGAATTTGCTTGAATACGATCATGTTTATAAGGGGTGGAAATTGCCGTTAGAATCATAAGGCAGCCCTTAACTACATCATGACTTTCATTTGTACCCTCAACTTTGATTTTAACCTATGTTTTAAAAATAAAATTAAAGTGCCAATTTTATGTAACTCATTCACAGTTTTTGAAGACTGACATTGTGCAGGCAAAACTAATGTACCAGTGTGCCTGGTCATATGGTAGTGGTTATTTAACATAGTTTCCATCAGTTTTTTCCTTTCTCTCCAAAAACTTCAGCTAATTTCCTGGGAAGCATTTGGTCTTTACATTTAACCTGTCTTTTTTTTTTTTTTTACTTTTTTTTTCGTTTTTAAATTTATTTATTTTTAAAATTAATTTAATCAGATTACAACTCAATTGTTATCCCATCACTTGTATCCTCCTGTTCCTCCCTCCCTCCTGCTTTCACCCTATTCTCCTCCCCTAGGTCTATGTCTGAGAAGCACCTCCTCCCCCACTATGCGGTCATAGACTATCAAGTCTCATCTTGGTAGCCTGCTTACTCTTTCTTTGAGTGCCACCAGGGCTCCCCACCAAGGAAAGGCCTCACACACTCCTGGGCAGAATAGAGCAGAAGCTCTATTATTCTCAGTTATCTTCTGAATTGTCATGGTCACTCCTCAACTCCTGCTTTTATTTCTCTGCTATGTTCTACTTGTGGTTCTCTCTTTACTCATTTAGTTTTAGTTTGTTTGTTGGTTTAAATCTCTGGGACTGTTTAGTTATACACTTCTCCTCCATTGATTTCCTTAGATGCTTTCCCAAACTAATAACTATTCTGTACAAATAAGTATTTCCTTAGATGCTTTCCCAAACTAATAACTATTCTGTACAAATAAGTATATAGTTTTACTTTCTCAAGAAAGTAGACATTCTGCCTTGGCTTATTCTCCACTAAACTTAGTTTTTCTTTGAACCATCTTATACATTTCAGGATCCTTTCCTGTGGATTTCCTTGGCATTATCTTCCCTTCCCAGTAGTACTATGGTTTGTGAAGTTTTTTTTTAACTCCTCATAGCAACTGTACAGCATTCTCCTGGGTGGGAGAAAGCACTTCTCTACCATGAACCAGAGTTATTTCACAAGAATGAGGCAGCATGATGTCATTAGTTTTATTTCCAAAGGGGAGTTTACGTTTGTAATATTCTTTTCACTGAGTCACTAATAGTAACTTCTGCTTTTCTCCTCTTTAAATACCTTACCTACATAAAGTTTTGGCTTAGTGGACTTATCAGAAATATTCTCAGCATGTCTTCTAATGTAAATCCAGGTGCACTGGTACTGTGGACCTGTTACCAAGATTCTCTGCTCCTGAGAGATTAAGATGAACTAGATATTTTCCTTGAAGTCATCCATAAGATTGAGACATAAATTGATTTTCTTTTTTCCATAATACCTTGTTGGCAATTTATAGTATAATTTTGATATCTGTGCTACATTGTAAGCCACTTTAATTCTTTATCCTTCTTTATCCTGTACCATATCCTCCCAAGACAATTGGTAATTTCCTAAGAACTGCATATAGTTGAACAGTTTAATTATCTAGCTGGACCTCTGAGTTCTCTGAAATAATTTCTACATTAGAATATTAACCCCTACTTCTGAACATTTTTTCTCTTTTTTTTTCTGTAACTGGATCTTACGACTTTCTCTTTGGATCCCAGGTACACGGGGGTTATAGGTGTGCATCACTATGCTATGCTGCTCACAACTAGATTCAGATATAGGAATGGAAGTTTCTTCTGAGTATACACATGCACTGAAATTTAAAATACTGGATGAATTTCTAACTGAAAATATTCTTTTTATTTGCTTTTCTTTTTCTTGTTACTATTTTCTTATAAATATGGTTTTAGGTCCTCTATTTCAAGTTATATTTCTTTTGGCTTTCTCCTGTGTATGTACACACAGACACGTGCACACAAACTCACAGTACAACAAAGACAGAGACAACACAGAGACATAGAGAGAGACAGAGAGACAGAAACACTGAGAGACACACAGCCACAGAAACATGAAGCAAATTGTATTTGCCAATGTCTGTTCATTTTATATCACAAATACTGCATTTGTTTAAGACTTTTATTTATATGAGAATTTTGCACAATGTATTTTGATCATCTTTACCTTTTCTTTCTCAAGTTCTTCCAGATTTACTTCTACTTATGTTATAATATATAAGAAAGTTTATTTGAGGGAGAGGAAGGGGAGCAAAGTTAGGGCCTGAGTGAGCCAAAGGGCAATGGGGGAGAGGGAGGGACACACACACACAATGAGAGAGAGAGAGAGAGAGAGAGAGAGAGAGAGAGAGAGAGAGAGAGAGAGAGAGAGAGAGAGAGAGAGAGGGAGGAAGAGGGAAGAGGGAGACAGAAAGAAGGAAGACAGAAAAAGAGTGGGAGCACATAGGAGAACACAGAGAGAGAAGGAGGAGTAACAGTGAGCATAAGGCTGGTGGGTCTTTTTTATCTGGCACATACCTGGACTGTGTCTGGCATACATCTGCCCTTGGAAGGTGATGGTATCATAGGTTGCTATGCAACCTAGAAGTTGGTTCATGGAAATGCCTAACAATTTCCCCTTCATCAAAACTTGGTTCTTCAAACAACAGGACCCACATCCTTAGGGAAAGCTGAATCTCCATCTATGACGAAGAATAAATTACCAGGAGATCTTAAGCTATGTGCAGGGAATCATGCCCAACTCCTCTTCTGAAGCTAGGATCTAGGCAAAAGTGAGCTTCGCCATGCCTGTCTGTGGTGATTAATTCTTATCACTCTGGAACCTGAAGCCACCCCCTTCCAAAAAAATCAACCCTTCTATATTTTGCTTTAATCATGGTGTTTTATTATAGCAATAAAAAATCACCAAGACAAAGCGATTATAATTTTTATGTAATGGGTGGGCCAGAAAACTCTCATTGTTGAACTAATTTCTTCTGCGGTGCAGTGTCTTCAATAAGAACTGCAACTACAATCAGCTTACTCAATCTAACCATAAAGATGTCTTTAAGGACAAAACATTTTCCCATTACAGCAGAGAAGGTGCACAGTTTAACTAAGAGCATTTGTTCTAACACCATACAGACAATCTGTGAAAGCTCAACACTGACAAAATCCCAATTTGGTGAGGGGAGTTGGCCTGGAGTCCTATCCCTCTCTGAGTTATTGGTACTTGATTACTGTTGGAACAGAGAGTCAGCTCTCTTTAAGGTTACAAGCAAGCTCTAGTAAAAGCCATAAATCAAAGAGAATATGAGCAGTGCAAATTGAACTTTATGGGTTACAAACAATGAAAAGGGGTATGAAACTGAGTTAGTGGGAAAGTGGGGATAAATGTGGGATGAGTTGAGGAAAGGATTGCATATGACCTAAATTCACTATATGAAATTCTTAAACAACTAATAAGAAAAAAAAAAAAAAAAACAAATCACTGAAGCATAAAGATATACTTCAAGTTCCCAGTCAGTGCCCTCCATGGACAACAGGTGTAGCTCCCAGAGTTGTTTTAAGGATATAGTCAAGTGAACAACCTATGATTTACCAGACACTGAATGTAAAGTAATGGGAAAATGCTTCACATAGAACAAGTAACATTGACCGTTTGCATAAAAAACTCAATATAAAAAGGTATAAAATAAGTAATAATTTTGACTAATATTTTTGGTCCCTTACATGACATCATAAGAACTTACTTTTTTAAAAAATAGACAAGAACTGAAATATGGTTTAATAATTATTACATTAAAAATATCCCATTAGCCTGTCAGTTATCTAATGCTAGAAGATTATTTAAAGAATAAGAAATATTGGAGATCTATTTTAAGAACTTAGCTCTTATAATTTATTAAAAATACTATTACATGTTATTTTTCCTTAATATGACTCAGAGCAAGAAAATGTTGGACTAAATTTGTTCTGAATTCACAAACATATTACTATGATTCTAATTTTAGTATTTAAGAATCTTATGCTTGAAAAAACGAAGTTGTGAAAAACTAAACGAGTATACTTGTTATTATAGGTATGACATATGTGAGATATTTATATATCACTCATATTTATTATTATCAAGGACAACTTATGTCCAAACCAAGAATTCACATATTCTGAGAAAGTCTTCTACCATTGACTGCTACCTTGAGGCCCATAATCACAATTTGAAAAGGCTCTAAATCAATATTTGGTTAACTTCTGCTCTGTGAGTTATGATATTTACAGAACTGTTTCCCTGCTGTGAATCAGAATCTTTATTATAACTGCCTAAGTTTCATAACTGCTTCTTAATTTCATTTCTGGTGGGATCTATGAATACTTGATAACAGCAGTTCGTTGCAAACTGAAAGAGGAGATCATCTCCTCCTTCACATAATCACAACCATATCTTCTATTATGCTTTTGAATTCTTAGAATACTTCACATTTCATTTTTTTTTGCTGCTTCAGGTATAAAGGGTTCATCTATATGAATAATAATAATTCCACATATTTAATTGGTTAATTTTCAATGTGATAGTGAGAAAATATAGATGTGGCCATGATGAAAAACATTATCACTTTTTATTAATGTGGGTAGTGCTTATGAAAAGCAATGTAGTTAAGCATTCTCCAAGTTATGTATGTGTGTGTGTATCTACATATCTATGATAGTCTGTGAATATGCCTCATATGTATTATGGAATCTAAAAAATTAAGGTTTTAGCAAAGGTAAACAAAAGAATTTTTAATGAGATTATAAGAATTATTGCTTTATGTGTACATTTCTGAAGTTGAAGGCAAACTGTTAACCAACCATCATTTTAGTAGTTTTCTTGACCAAGGATGGAGAAAATGAAGTTTTTGTAAAAGAAAATACATCTCATTATTCTTTGCCTCATAAAATTAATTGTAGTGTACTATTTAAAAACTCTTAATTTTCATTAGGAAACTTTTTGACAGACTTTCACTGCATTGTAGAGGGACCTCTTTCATTTCTTTTTATTTGAAGTTGACTTGGCAAAGCAGAAATTCACAGGACTAGTTTTAACACCTCATGCCCAATGTTATTCACCCAACTACATAATCCTGTCCTTTGCTCAGTTTGATTCTTCTTTATTGAATTTTGCTCTCTGTGATGTTCTCACTTCCCTTATTAGAATAAATCAAATTGTTCTTGCCCATACAACATTTTTCCCTTTGGGAAAGCAAAATTCTGTTTCTCAAGAGGAGAAAAAAAAAAAAAAGAGTAAAGAAATCTCCTTAGGGAAGATTACTCAGCTACTGTTATTTTCCATTTCCAATTTCCAATTTCCTTTTTACTTTACTGAGGAAGTTTGACTCATTTCCCAGTGGCAAACTCTGCTTCCCCCTCCTGTATAAGTAGGAGGAAGACAGGTCTTCAATAATAGGTGACTCCTAATGTAAAGTGTAGAAACTCCGGATTGACATGACATGTCATATATGACAGGTCAGAAGAAATACTCTTAGGTTATTACTGTGCTTGCAGCTTCTACCTTTTGAAATCACAAAACAATCTCCCTGAATGAAGAATTATTTAGGAAATTCTATCAGAGCATTTAAGTGACATCCAGGTGATGATTGCTCGGTGATTATTCTAGAACTGCTGAGGACCTGAGAATCTAGCCTCAGAAGGCTGTGACAGCTGAGAAGTACATCTATACAACTCTGTATTGTTTGCATTCCCCCACATGGAAGAGAAACCTTAAGGTACACAACTGCAGTGGAAATTGGTTTTTTGTTCTTTACAAACGGCTGGTTCAATCTCAAAGGAGAGATTTGCTTGCACTTAATTTTTTATATATTTCCAAAATTGCTCAAAGGCTGATAAACTTTTTCACAATCATTCTAAAAATGAACAAACGTGTTCACTCTGATCTAATTATAACAAACAACAAAAGCCTTAATGAATTGTGGGTTTAAAAACCTTCATTTTCTCTCCGTGTGTTTTCTAACCTCACATCTTAAATTCTCTTGAGGTCACCCTGTCAACATCAGCTCTGTGGCCTGGATTTAGTTGAATCAATCCTAATTGCAATTCTGCACAGGTCTGGTCCTCCGTGGAGATTGCAGATGAATGACAGTGCAGTGGCAGGAAAGATAAATATGCTGGCAAATAAGATCCTGGCTCTCCACAGAGGATGGAATAAATTACTTTACCAATAGAGTAGAGGTAATATGTTGGAGAAAGAAAGTGAAATTGAAGCCAGCTTAGTACAAGGTTTGTGGAAGTTTAAAATGAAGCATTTTAAACTTAAGTAAAATACTGATGGCGGTTCTTTCTATTTAAAACACATCTCATTGCTCTGTCCCATGAAATTTAATGGCATACTCTAATTCTGTTTATACAGATGACAGCTTGAACAGTTCTAATTCATATGTCATCCTTGGGTAGCTGAAAGCCTGGTGGTGACTGTGGTGCAGCATATTGATTAGTAATTTGATAAATACGCAGAATGGCACTCTGAGCTTTAGGTGCTTCATGCAAAATGTATTCAAATGACCTTGATTAATTAGAGTGCATAGCTGCAAGGCAGTTCCTTATGAATAAGAACCAGTTTGTCAGTCTAGAGATTTCTGTAAACTAATGAAAGAAAATCATGCACATTTACTTTAAATCAATGAAGTAGACTTACAATGCACCACTAAGAAAAACCAAGTTCACTTCCATTCTGAAAAGAATCATCTTTTTGCTATAAAATTTGTCCAAAAATTTTATACTTATAATGCATTTCACAGATTTTAAATTAGAACCTGGATAATATATAAACATGTGTTGTATTGGGATTGAATAATTGGCCAGTATTTTAAAAGTGATCCTATAGTCATTTTGTTAGTCTTTAAAATGGGTTATGCTAACTGTTTACTTACCTCATAAAAGTTAATAGATATATAATGTCTAAAATTTTAAAATAATGCTCTGTTACTACACAACATGTATTTTTATATTGTTAGATGCACTTCCATTATATTGGAATAAATATCCCAATTATGTTTTGTAGAAATAATTTTCTTGGAATTAACATATAAAATTTTTATGTAACATAAATGGAATGATGCAAGTATTTGTAGACATAATATTTCAAAAACCTCTGAAAAGATTAGCTTAACTGGTTATATACTTCTATGGCAAGACCACTTAATGGGTTAAAAGACTAATTGTGTATCATATATACACAAATTGTTCAATAAATCCTTGACACATATATTCCCATCTTTTCTTTAAAATAGAAGCTTCTGGAAGCAAAGAAAAGACTGTGATATGAAGTGACTGTTTAAACAGTCAAAATCTCTGAGTTAAGTTTAGTCTCATGAGAGTTGTTCTTAACAGCCCTGGGTGCACTGCAATTGTGCTGTGCTCCTACAGGATACTGATAAAGAGATGGGGAGCACATATCTATTGCCAGTATTTCAATGCATTGTTCACATGTATGAGAAATCTGCAAGTATGTTTCAATAGGAGGAGAAATTTGTACCGTGCAAAGGGAAGGTATGAATTATATTCTTAAATTATTTAACTCAAAGTCAATATCTTTGTGGTTTTCTTTCCGTTTTCAAATGCCAGTCACTCTTGATGATCCATTCAGATATTCTCTAAATGAATTTAGCTTATGTCAATAGAACTTTCTCTCACTCTCTAAAATAACACTTCTTCTCACGTAGTTGCTTAACAACTTCAGAGAGCTGCAAGCGACTATTTCAATTTGAGTCTCATTGTGAGAGACATGATTTTTGAAAGAATAGATTTCTAAAAAGAATTTTAAAAAGCATTGAGGAAAAGTCCGCTAACAGGCTGATATTCCATCTTGCAAGTCTAATGCCTACTATTATTGAATATTTTATTTTATTTTATTTTTTATTTTTTTTTTTTGGTAGAATTTTTTTTTATTAATTTATTCTTGTTACATCTCAATGTTTATCCCATCCCTTGTATTCTCCCATTCCTCCCCCCCCCATTTTCCCATTATTCCCCTCCCCTATGACTGTTCCTGAGGGGGATTACGTCCCCCTATATATTCTCATAGGGTATCAAGTCTCTTCTTGGCTACTTGCTGTCCTTCCTCTGAGTGCCACCAGGTCTCCCCCTCCAGGGGACATGGTCAAATGTGAGGCACCAGAGTACGTGAGAAAGTCGTATCACACTCTCCACTCAACTGTGGAGAATATTCTGACCATTGGCTAGATCTGGGAAGGGGTTTAAAGTTTACCTCCTGTATTGTCCTTGGCTGGTGCCTTAGTTTGAGCGGGACCCCTGGGCCCAAATCTGCCTATCATATTGTTCTACTTGTAGATTTCTAGGACCCTCTGGATCCTTTTATTTTGCTGTTCTCCCATGCGTCTCTCATTTAGAGTCCCAATAGGATGCCTTCCCCTCTGTCCCAGTTTCCTGGTAAGTGAAGGCTTTCGTGGGACATGCCCCTTGGGCTAGTATGCAGATATAAGTGAGTAAATCTAGAGGAAACCTAACACTGTAGCAAGGCTAGAATCTTTGATAACAAATAATTTTAGGTTTAAGAATGTTATTTAGAAGACATGCTATTACTTCTAAACTTATATGTATATATACATACATATATATTCATGAAAAATATGATATTTAATACCAAGTAAATATTTAAAAGTAGGCAATAATATTAATATGAAGGATTTTAACATTAATATCTTTCAACTCTAAGGAAAAATGAAGTTAAAAGAACTCAGGAAAATAGATGAATGAAAAATGTGTAATACTAGTTGAGGTCAGATAATCTCTGAAAGAAAAAAAATCTGTATTTTATCTGTTATATGCAGAATCTAACAAATTACACACACACAAATATATATATTTATATATTTGAATAATTATGCATATTGGTATGTCATAATGTAATAAAAAGAAAGAAGAAAGACTTAATAATACAAGGGATGAGGAAGGACTGAATGCAAAGGATGGATATGAAATATCAAAGGGAATGCATAGCTAGTTGGTTTTCTTATAATTTTTCAATGGATTATTTTGGGGTTGGCAGTGAATGAGAGCATAAAATATATCTGATTCAGAAAGTGTAAAAGTTATTGTCACACTACAGCCTCTGCCCGATTCTCACTGTATAGAGTTAACCAACTTGTATAAAAGTGCATCTGGATAATTTTGGTGTGTGATGTTTTTATTTATTTGTTGTTTTTATTAATGAAGTTTACAAAAATATCAACTTCAAATTTAATGCCTAGGTCATTTATCATGTTTGTAACTTTAACATATAAAAATGTGTTATAAATCTTGTCCTCGTTTCATTTCTGTTGTTGTGATAAAATACCCTGACAGAAGCAGCTTAGGGGAGAATGGGCTTATTTCCACTCTTCCATGTTTCAGTCCACTTTTGAGCTGAAGTTTTGTTGACAGCATGAGATAGTTAATGCTGCATTCCAAGTCAAGAAACAAAGAGGACTGAATTAATGCATGCATGCTTGTGCTCAGCTCTCTTATTTCAAGTATATGCAGTCCAGGAATGCCTTGGAAGTGACAATATTCACACCCATAGATTCTTCCCATCTTAATTAACATAATCAAAACAATTTCTCACCAAAAGGCCCACAGGCCACCTTAATCTAGGCAATCTCTTTATTTTTTTAATATTTTACATATATATTTATATTATTACACACATATACAATAAACTACCTATAGCAAGAAGAACCAGGACACAATCAGGAGTTATATCAATATAATATTCTTAGTGTTTTGGCTATTTGTATTTGGGAGCCTTGAAGAAAAAAAATCTTTCGTATTTTGGTGCATCTAAAATTCTTAATGTAAGTCAATATTTTTCATATCTCATCATTAGACCTAAAAACATCTCATCTATCTAGACCTAAAAACATCTCTTAATGACACTATCTTCTCAGGTGAATATAGACTGGGTCAAACTGACAAATAAAAGCATTACAGCCTAAAAAATTTCCATTAAAAAAAAAAAAAGAAAAGAAAGAAAGCATAATAGTGTGATAAACGCAAAACTGAAAATTTAAGAAATTCAATGCGTAGTGGAGGTAATGGGTCTTACAAAGAAAAAATTAGGTTGAATAGATGGGAAAAGTTATTTAGTAACTCTGTTGAGTAAAGTCCAGGCCAGTTCTTTGAAATAGTCTGTAAGAAGCTTTCAAATAGCAGCCTCTAGTCCTTCTCAAGTCTGAACTACCTAATTAAACAGAAAATCTTCACAAACTTAAAGATGTGTAAAATGTCTATTTTTGTATTATTGAATATAATACTAGGCACTTGTGAGGTCTCAAAAATTTCTCATGTAATACTCCTGCAACTTTACCTCCTGTGAGTTAGACAGTAGCAAATCTCTGTCAATAATAAGCTGTTCGACTTACTTTCTTTCTTAGTTATTTAATTAATTTATTTATTTACATACTTATTTATTCATCCATTGATTTATTCATTCACTTTATATCCCGCCCATAGCCCTGTCCCTCCTCTCTTCCTCATCCCACATTCTCTCCCTCTTCCTTGCCTCCCGTAGTCCTCATAAACCCACCAATCAACTGGAATACAACAAGTTATATTAGGACTGAGTGCATCCTTTTCCTCTATGGCCTGGCGAGGCAACCCTGACAGGGGAAAGCGATAAAAAAGCAGACAATAGAGTCTATGTCACAGACAACCTTAGCTCCCCTTACTAGAGGACCCACATGAATCCTGAGCTGCCCATTTGCTACATCTGTTCAGGGGGCCTAGTTCTAGTCCATGCATGGTCCTCGGTTGGTGCTTCAGTCTCCTTAGGCTCCTTGGGCCCTACTTAGTTGGTTCTTTTAGTCTTATTGAGCACCCGTCACCTCCTATCATTTCTCCAGTTGTTCCACAAGACTCCATGCACTGTGTCCAATGTTTGGCTGTGTGTCTCAGCATCTGTTTTGAACCCCTGCTAGGTGGAGCCTCTCAAAGGATACCTATGGTAGGCTCCTGTCTTCAAGCACAGCCGAGTATCATTAATAGTGTCAGAGGTTGGCTCTCTCCCACAGGTGACGTCTCAGGTTGAGCCAGGCATTGGTTGGACATTTCCCCAATCTCTGTTCTCTCTGCTCTATCTTTATCCCTGCACATCCTGTAGGCAGGGTAAATTTGGGGATGAAGTTTTTGTGCTTGGGTTGGTATTCCTCTCCCTCCATTAAGTGGCATGTATAGTTTGAGCGTGACCTCTTCAGTCTTCATGACTTCTGCTACTAGGAATCTCAGCTACAGTCATGCCCGTATCCTCCCTGGAGCATATACCCTGTAGTAGGTCTCTAACTTCATGGAATTGCCACCACCCACAGTTTCTCTTCTCTCGGCAGCCCCCCTGTCCTCCCGCTCCCACTCTCTTTTAAAGATATGTGTAACTTTCTGTCCCAAACAGGCCGCCACCAGTTGATGTCCTCTGTCCTTAGAAAAAAGTAAATAAGGTATTTGCTTATTTTGACTATGGTCTTATCTATTGGATCCCTTTGAGAGGCTTTACCACATGCAGTTGGCTGAGATCCTACTCTCTGGAGAAAATGCATTCTAACCTGGGTTTCTATTTGTTTCCATGTTCATTTTTCCTGCAATTAATTTTTACAGAAATTCTGAATCCAGACGATTTCAGGCATAATTTCATTCAGTACTATTTCTCTTAATGACAGGTACATTATTTAACATATAGCCCTTAAGTCTTGGACTATGCTTTATTTTTCCTTCTGTTTGACCAACCCTCCAAACTCCAGTATAATCAATCATGAAATCATCCTGATAATTTTTCCTCATTCCTCTTGCATTTCCATTGTGTTCCTAATTCTTTCTGTTCTGACCATGTTATTTGTCATCTATGACTAAAGCTATGACTGAAGCTGTAATTTGCTTCTCTAACTTCAGTCTCAGCACTTCCCAGATTCCTAATGTGCCACAAGGTTATGCTTTTGAAATTTGCTTTTTACATTTTTGAATCATGGATATTGATCACTACTTACTACCACACATTACTCAACTTCAATTAATTAATTTAAAGGACATATTTTGCAAATACTGTGTGCAAATAATATGTTTTTTATTCTTCAGTTATTTTACTATCTCCTGAACAAATTGTGATTTTTTCCTTTTCATTCTTTGTGCATTCAGTTCCATTTACCTCTAATATTTATACATACTACTCTATTTCTTTTTACCTTTTGGGCCCAGTTCAAACCCTATCTGCCTTCTATAGATATTTACTGATCAATTTTATTCATTTCTTTGCATGATCCTTAGTTTAAAAGATCCTCTTTGGTTTCATAGCATTTATATTATTATACAACTTTGCATATTTTAATTATGTAAGTTCAAGAGACATTAAACTGGGCTCTCTGCAATAGCTCTCACACTGGTCACAGTGTTCCCTGTCTTCCCTGCTACTGCTTATGTCAATCACTGTTGTCAGATTGATTTTTTTTTAAATTAATTTTATTTTGAACACTTTTTATTGAAAAATAAAATAATTCATATTACATCTCATTTGCTATCCCATCCCCTGCATCCTCCCATTCCTCCCTCCCTTCCTTCTACTTTCACTCCATTCCCCTTCCTTATGACAGTGACTGAAGGGGACCTCCTCCCCCTGAATATGATGCTAGGGTATCAAGTCTTTTCTTGGTATTTGCAAATGACGTGATAGTGTACATAAGTGACCCCCAAAATTCCACCAGGGAACTCCTTCAGCTGATAAACACGTTCAGCAAATTGGCTGGTTACAAAATTAACTAAAAAAAATCAGTAGCCTTCCCATATACAAATGACAATCATACAGAGAAAGAAATTAGGAAATCTACAACTTTCACGTTAGCCACAAGCAATTTAAAATATCTAGGAGTAACTCTAACCAAGGAAGTGAAGGATTTGTTTGAAAAAAACTTTAAGTCCCTGAAGAACGAGATTGAAGGTGACTTGAGAAGATGGAGGGATCTCCCTTGTTCATGGATCTGGAGAATTAACATAGTAAAAATGGCCTTCTTACCAAAAGCAATTTACAGAGTCAGATTGATCTTAAGCAATTCACCATGCCCAATAAATCACTTAACAAAAGAATTCCCCAAATTTCCCATTCTAACCCACTGATGGCTCTTAATATATCTGTAGTCTGCCTTTACCATCTTACTTCCTAACTTGTATTCATGGACCATAAACTGCTGCATTCTATTTTCCTATCCCCAAATGTGAATGCCCACAGGCATGTCTGTAAACACCAGACAGATGCAGCTTCATGAAGCCTCCCTAATTGTCAGCAGAGGCTTCTGCTTCATCTGACACCTTTTGCGAACGTTTTCCCCTCTGCCTGCCCTCATTAGCTTGACTTTGCTCTTATTTCATTTTGACACTAACTTTTTTGAAATGGATTCTATTAGCTTTTTCTTTTTCTGGCAGTAATACCCACTCTTTACCACCTTTGAAGTACCTGCTCCTTGAGGGCAAAGCTATATTCACTGCTCCACTTTCAGTTTCAGTTAGCATTGGGAGGTTTACATCCTTTCAGTTTGTATGTAGTGAGACTTATCTGTCTTTTATTAGATATTCTAACAGAATTTCTTACATCTAGGTGAATAGAAAGTCACTGAAGATTGCTTCTAGTGTTTGTGTTGTAGATTCATCCTTCCTTTGTTTTCAAACTTCCAGCCTTGGTTAATGTAAAGCACAGGTAAAGTTCATATTCTACCTACTTAAACAGTTGCCTTTTCATATGCTCAATTGTACTTCTGTGTATTGGTCATTCAGTATGTAGATTATCAGGTCAGGAAATCACCCTTCCCTAACTCTAAAGCTACATTTTATAACTTTCTGTTTATCTGACATTAATACTTCATATTCTGCAGTTTTCTTTATGCAGTATTTTGAATGCCTTAATGTTCCATAATGTTTGTCCCACTCTTAGTCACATAAAATATTTTTTTCTTTTTGTGAAACACTTAACCCACTCAGTAAATACGTGATCCATGTACTAATGGAGGGAAATTGTACAAAAGTATGCAAGTAGTAGGAAAAAAAATAAAGACCAGAAACAAATAGATAATGGTCACTGAAAATGTGACAGCATTAAATATCCTTGCTAGCTGAATATATTAAAATTGAAATATTATTTACATGCATACTTCCATCTATTACACTAAAATAAAATTTAAAAATTACTGCTCCCAGTCATTTAAAATTCCCAAGGTATGAAGCTCCTTTAAGTGCTTTATAGTGGCACATGAAAGTCTTAATAAATCAAAGCATACTTTTCTTTAATGATTTAATCAGAGACATTTCCAAAAATCTTATGTGTAAGGTAATTTGTACTATTTCTTTGAATGGCAAAAAGGTCTGTAACTTACATAGTTTTTTTATTTAATTAATTTATTCAGATTACAACTCAACTGTTATCCCATCACTTATATCCTCCCGCTCCTCCCTCGCTCCCACTTTCACCCCATTTCCCTCCCCTAGGTCTAAGACTGAGGAGTATCTCCTTCCCCACTATATGGTCATAGGCTATCAAGTCTCATCTTGGTAGCTTGCTTATTCTTTCTTTGAGTGCCACCAGGCCTTCCCACCAAGGGGAGATGGTCAAATATGGGCACCAGAGTTCATGTTAGAGTCAATCCCTGCTCTCCCCATAACTATGGAGAATGTCTTGTCCATTGGGCTCAGAACTAAACAGAGACAGAGGAATATCAAATGGCTAAGAAACACTTAAAAAGAAATGCTCAACGTTTTTAGTAATTAGAGAACTGCAAATCAAAATGACTCTGAGATTCCATCTTACACCCATCAGAATGGCTAAGACCAAATATTCAAGTAACTTACATGGTTTTTTATTTATTTTTCCTACATAATATTTTCACTGATTATTTGGGAATTTCACATCCTGCACCTGATCATACTCAGTTCCCTGTCCTCCACTACCAGCCTCAAACCTTTATGACCTCTCCTTCCAGCAGCAGCAGCAGCAACAGCAGCAGCAGCATCAGTGGTGACAGCAGAGAGGAGGAGGAAGAGAAGGACAAGGAAGAGGAGGAGGAGGAGGAGGAGGAGCAGGACCAGCAGGAGGAGAAAGTCTTGGTTTGCCCATATACTCACTGGGGGATGGTCAAATGGCCAGTGGCCTGCGCTTTAAGAAAAATTGAATCCTTTCCAGCCTGCACCTCTGCCAGAAGCCACCAGTTGTAGAAAGCTATAATTCAGAATTCTTATCATTTAAGGAGTTCTCTTTGATGACTTCTGTCTGGGCTGTTACATTTTTAGGGGGTTGAGTGTGGTGGAGTGGGATAGGAGCAGGGGTTGTCACAGAAGCCTTTTATGCCTTCTCTCTCTCTCTCTCTCTCTCTCTCTCTCTCCCTCCCTCCCTCCCTCTCTCTCTCTACTATGAGTCTGCTGTCCATGATATCACTGCAAATGTACCTTCCTTGCTCTTTACATTCAGTGGGATCAGATCTTGGACTTCCACATGGTTTCTGGGGACAGCACATGCCATGGACCTCAATATGGTCTTGGTGGCAGTGCAGATCATGGGCAGAAACCTGGTCCTCTACAAGAGTGTTGGCCATAGACACAATTATACCCTTTAACAATAGCACAGGCCAAGGACATCAACATAGCCTTGAGGCAACACTGGCCGCAAACATCAGTATGGTCCCCAGCAGCAGCCCATTCTGTGCATATCAACATGGCTTCAGGCAGAAGCACAGAACTTGGGCATCCACATGGCCTTTAATGTTAACATGTCCCACGGACAACAAAATGGCTTCAGGGGGCATTACTGGCCATGGACATCCAACTGACCTTCCGTGGTAACACAGGCAATGGACATTAACACGACCCCAGCTGCAGTAGGACAATGGCACCCAAAATGACCCTTTGCACTTATTTATTAAACAGGCTTTCACAATGTAGCCCAGGTTGACCTTGTATTTGTGGTCTTTCTCATGCCTCAGATTCCTAAATGCTCAGATTACAGGTCCGAGTCACCACACACAACTCTTTAGTTTTTTGTTACGAAACACTCTTCTTAGTCCACCTCTATTTCTGTAAGATATTTTTAATGAGGTACACATTGATAGATAGGCTTAGTTTTTGCCTTAGCCATATGAAGTGTTTAAGCTTCACTCCTTTGCTTGTGGTGTTGAGAAATTCATTGTCATCCTATCTTATTCCTCTTGAGGACACAGGTTTGAGTTGAATTACTCAAATATTTTTCTCTTTGGAACATGATCTTATGCAATAAGTCTTTATATGATTTTTTTAAACTAGGGATAGTCTGTAATTTCTCAAATTAAATATTTGTATTTTACCAGTCTGAAAAACTCTCAACCACCATTCTTTGTTTTTTCTTCAAATTATTAAAAATCTGGAGTAAAAGTTTTACACTGGCTACCTTGAGGTCCTGAAAAAAATGAGGAGCTGATGATGTTGCTTAATGGTATGACTGTTTGCTTAGCAAACTTCAAGTTCTCAGCTCAACTCTCAGGATTGTCAAAAATGTTTTAAACACACACACACACACACACACACACACACACACACACACACACACACACACACACACACATACACTATATGCCAGGCTGGCCTGGAATTCAGAGATCTGCCTACCTCTGCTTCCTCAGTGCTGGAATTAAAGGCCTGAGCCATTAAATGGCCAACCAGTGACTGGTTGAATTGGAGACCAACTCCATGTGAGAGAGACAACCACTGACTCTATTAATGATACTCTGCTGTGATTGCAGACAGGAGCCTAGCATAGCTGTCATCTGAGAGGCTTCATCCAGTAGCTGATGGAAACAGATATAGAAATCCACAGCCAGACAAGAGACTGAACTCACGGAGTTTTGTGGAAGGAGGGGAAAAAGAATTGAAGGAGGAGGAGTCAAGGACACCACAAGAAGATATAGAGTCAACTAACCTGGTCTCCACTAACCAAAGAGCATACATTGGATAAACTCAGACCCTCTACACTTATATAGCAGATATGCAGGTTGGTCATCATGTGGGTCTCCTAACAATAGGAGTAAGGGCTATCTTGGACTCTGTTGCCAGTTTTTGAATCCCTTTCCCTTAGCTGGGCTGCCCTCCTGGTCTCAGTGAAAGAGGATGTCCTTAGTCCTGCTGCAACTTGATGGCCCAGGATAGGTAGGTACCTTCTCCTCAGAGAAGGGGAAGGAGTGTGAAGGGAGGAGCTATGAGGGTAGGACTGAAGGAGAGGAGAGAGGGGGCTGGCATCAGGCTGTAAAGTGATTAAACAAATACCTTAATGAAAAAATACAAAGGTACATTCTGCCATTTTAGCCATTTTAAAATGGACTGTTGGTAGCATTGTGGACAAACATGTTACGCAAGTATCCTAATCATTCATTTCTACAACCCTTCTTCATCTTGCCCTACTAACATTCCTCACCTTGGATAATTCCTGCTTCTTCTTGCCAGGAGTCTCTGGCATTCACATTTCTAGTTCCTGCCTCTGACAGCTGAAAAGCTCTAGGTAATTCATGCATGCTATTAAGCAGTATTTGTAGTTTGGGGACTCAATATTTTCATTTGGCATTCTTTTCCAAGAATCTGTTTTTTAAAAAATCATCCTTTTAAAGGCACATTTATATTCTATTCCAAATACAACACTTTTCCTATCTATTTATCTGGTATTAAACCCTGGGTTGATGGCGTGTAGGCTTTAAACTTTTTCAAACCTACACTATTTGGGGATCTTTAATGCTTATACATCCCTTCCAACCTACCTACCCTAGATAGGAGGGAAAAGAGAATTGCTCATTAGGGAATGGGAGAAAAATGACTTTTTAGGCTCAGTTCCTTCGAGTGATTCCACTGGGGTAATCATCAGGATTCTAGTAGATCCATTAAACAGCAAGCCAGCAATTCAGCTATGGTGACTGCAACTGCAGCAGCAAGAATCTTGAACAGCAACTGGACCCTGGAAACTCAAAACATTCTCTGTGGAGGGTCTCTCTAGGAGCATCTTGAGTTAGAGTGATGAACAGCCAAATGGTAGGAAATGAAACCAAGACCAAAAGGCCAACCCTCTGCTTTGAGGCTCATATAAATCTCCTCTCAGATTCTATATTAGGATGTTTATTAGTTGGCAAAAACCATGCCCCTGCAAGAGGCAGTTCCTCCTCTAATAGAAAAATACCACGTGTCCTCTCACAAGTCTTTTTCCAACAAACACTGCATGCCTTCACAGAGTCTGTTTCACATCCCGCAGTTGGGATAAAAAAAAAATGTTCACTTCCACTGCATCACTCCCTTTTAAAAAAATAAACTTTATACAATAAGAATAATAAGAATTATCATGTAAAAGTTACATTTACAAGGTCCAGTCCATTTTTATTTGACAATCTTGGAGAAAGTACTCCACTATTTATTCTATCCTAGTGAGTTCTATCCCTGTGTCCAAAGTTTTCCTAAGTCATTTTCTTATCATAATTTACATTTGTCAACCTAAAAATCTTTTTAGATCCTAAACAGCTAAAGCTTAATTGTGGTAATACTAAGGCTATCTAGTCATCAACCCCATCAGAGACATAAGAAGGAATATTATCTAATATATGGAAAACGCAGACAAGCAGCTTTCAAAAGTATAGACATGACAGAGACTGTCAACTGCCTAGACAGTCAATAAAGGTTTTTCTGTATCTTTGGTGCATCAAGGCTTCAGCCTAGCAGACAAGATTATCTGTTAGACTTTCCTGTGGAGCAGGAATTTTGAAGGAGTAATCCACCTAGTCTCTGAAAATTTGGACAATGTCCCAGTGTCATGCTTGTTCACAGTCTGGACAGTCAGTCTACTATCAGCAGTAAAGATAAGAGTTTTTAGTCCAATGGCTATTCTGCCACATTTGTTTCTCTGATGCTCATCATCTTCATTGAAGTAGATTGAAGGTGATGCCAGAAGCAGATGTATCTCTCTATTAGAAAAGTCCTCAATTATTAATGCCATATTGTGTAGATCTCTGAAGTGTTTGAAGACTATCATCTATCTATCTATCTATCTATCATCTATCTATCTATCTATCTATCTATCTATCTATCTATCATATATCTATCTATCTTATATCTATTTATCATATATCTATCTCAGTATAACTAAATGGACAAACACTCCATGTTTCTATCGATGTACTATCTGCTTAACATTGAAAAAATATACGAGAGATTAAATAAAGATTATTTCTGTAATTGAACTATATCTAACAAAACTACAAGTAAGATTTAAAGGTGACTAACTACTAACTTGCATTTCCAGCCATCCTGAACAGTTTGCAATAGTTAGCTTTCATAAAACTAGAACTTTACATTACATTTTTAAATGAGTTGCATATGTACAATACATTAAGCAAAGTTGAACAAAATAATCTTAAATTATGATGTTTGTAGTTGTAGAAGTTACAGAATTTTGGGGCTCTCTTATGTATATAATTTTATCATCCACAAATCATGAAACTTTGACTTCTTCTTTTCCAATTTGTATCCCCTGATCTCCTTCAATTGTTTATTGCTCTAGCTAAAACTTCAAGTGCTATATTGAATAGATATGTAGAGGGTGGACAGCCTTTTCTTGTTCTTGATTTTAGTGGAATTGCTTTGAATTTCTTTCCACTTAATCTGATGTTGTCTACTGTAAATTGTTGTGTGTTGTAAATTGCCTTTATTATGTTTAGGTATGCCCTTGTAGCCCTAATCTCCACACATTTGTCATGAAGTGGTGTTGGATTTTTGTCAAAAGCTTTCTTTCTTTGGTATCTAATGAAATGACCATGAAATTTTTGGGTTTTAGTTTGTTTATTTTGTTCATTCCTTTGAATAATTTTTGTATTTTGAACCATCACTGTATTTCTGGGATGAAGCTTACTTGATCATGGTGGATATTGTTTTGATTTGTTCTTGGATTCAGTTATCAAATACTTTATTGAGTAATTTTGCATGAATGTTTATAAGGGAAATTGGTCTGTAATTCTCTTTCTTGTTGAATCTTTGTGTGGATTGGGTATCAGGGTGACAGTGGCCTCATTAAATCAAGTTGGAAATGTTCTTTCTGTTTCTATATTGTGGAATAATTTGAGGAGTTTTGGCATTAATTCTTTTTTGAAAGTCTGGTAGAATTCTGCACTAAAACAGTTTGTTGGGAGACTTTTAATGACTGCTTCTATTTTATTAGAGTTAGAAGGCATACTTATAGGGTTTATAGGTTATAATATATTATATAAATATAATATACTATGTATATTTATAAGTTATAGGCTTATCTGACCTTGATTAACTTTAATAAGGATTATCTATCAATAAAAATACCCATTTCTTTTAGAGTTTTTTAATTTGTGGAGTACAAGTTTTTAAGCATGACCAAATGATTCTTTATATTTCCTCTGTATTTTTTGTTATGTCCCCTTTTTCATTTCTGACTTTTTTTTGTTTTTGTTTTCTTTTTTTTTTTATTAATTTATTCTTGTTACATCTAAATGTTTATCCCATCCCTTGTATCCTGCCATTCCTCCCCCCCCCATTTTCCCATTATTCCCCTCCCCTATGACTGTTCCTGAGGGGGATTACCTCCCCCTATATATTCTCATAGGGTATCAAGTCTCTTCTTGGCTACCTGCTGTCCTTCCTCTGAGTGCCACCAGGTCTCCCCCTCCAGGGGACATGGTCAAATGTGAGGCACCATAGTACGTGAGAAAGTCATATCACACTCTCCTACCAAAAGCAATCTACAGATTCAATGCAATCCCTATCAAAATACCTACACAATTTTTTAAAGACATTGAAAGTTCAATTCTGAACTTCATATGGAAAAACAAAAAACCCAGAATAGCTAAAACAATCTTGTACAATAAAAGGTGCTCTGGAGGAATCTCCATACCTGATTTCAAACTGTACTATAAAGCAATAGTAATTAAAACAGCATGGTACTGGCACAGCAACAGGCTGGTTGATCAGTGGAATCGAATCGAAGACCCAGATATGAATCCACACACATATGGTCACTTGATTTTTGACAAAGAAGCCAAATCCATTCATTTCTGACTTTTTATACTTAGATATTCTCTATCCATCTTTTAGTTAGTTTGGATAACTGTTTGTCAATCTTATTAATATTCTCAAAGAACTAACTCTTTGTTACATTGATTCTTTGTATTGTTCTCTTTCTTTCCATTTTATTGATTTCAGACCTCAGTTTGATTAGTTCCAGCCATCTACTCCTATTTGGTTGTTTTTACCTTTTTGATTTTATTGTTCTAGAGCTTTCACATATTCTATTAAGTTGTTAGTATGAGATATATCTAGTGTTTCTCTAAAGATTTTATTTTATTTTATTGACATATGTTTATAATATTACACATAAATAAAAAATTGCACACAGCAAGAAGAAGCACAAAACAATCAAGGATTATATGAATGCTACATTCATGGAGTTTTGGCTAATTGTATTTGGCAACCTTGTCAAAAACATCTTTCCTATCTTTCTAAGTCTAAAATTCTGAATGAGAATCAATATCTATCATATCTCATCTCTCAACTTAAAACATCTATCTAGATGTAAAAACATCTAAATACCTAAACAACTAAGGTTAATTGTAAGACTAAACTATCTGGTCTAGAATCCCATCAGAGACTTGAGATTGAATAGAACTTAATTACCTGGGTAAACCAGAGGTGCAGGTTAGCAGCTTCCAAAATGAAAATAAAAATGCCATGGAAAATTAGCTGCTTGATCAGTCACCCAAAACTCTCTATTATTTTGGAGTATCACCTTCAGCCTTCTAGTCCAGTATATCTGACAGACATATTTGTGGGGCAGGAACCATTGAGGACTTGCTTACCATGTCTTGGCAGAGTTTTGCTGTCAACTCTCCCTGTATCCAAGCTTGCCCATTTTTAGGCAGAATTCTGTCTGTGGCAGAAATGAGGATGTTTCGCGTAGTGGCTGGTTTGCCACATTTGGAGCCATCTCCATAAGAAGGTTCATTGATGCCCATCATCTTGTTGAGGTAGGCTGAATGTTGCCAGGAGTTAACCTTTCTTGTTGTCAAAGCATATTTAAAATATTAAAAGTATCTTTAAGTGCCAATTCTCTAGGTCTCTGAGGCTTTTGAAGATCTCATCTATTTTGCCTTATCTATATATAGGATCATATCTATCTGTTAAACTTAGGATGTATATTCTTGTGATTAAAAATTGAGTGATAGTTAACATGACCATGATTTGATCAACTAACAATTAGCTTTTATTGCTTAATTGTCCTAAACAGCCTGCAGTAGCACTTTCAACGTATTGGAAGTAAGCTTTGTATTATAATTGAGCTGTATGTGTTCAATATCTCATATTAGAGTATATATATATATATAGTGTAGGTGTGTGTGTGTGTGTGTGTGTGTGTGTGTGTGTGTGTGTGTGGAGAATAATCTTAAATTTGAATTCTAAACCAATTTATCAAAATTAAACTTATTTTCATCAATATACAAAATTCTATACCAATGAATTAAAAATAACCTGATTTGTTAGTACAAATAAGGCCTTAGGGAGTAGATTTGATATTCTATCTTTTATCCTATCATCTCTATATATTTCTATATCCCCCCCCCCATTCTTTCTTTGCAACTGCTATATATGTATCTACCCAAGAACGATAAAAGGAAAGAGAGACATCCTGGGTCCAACTTTATATTCTTTCTGAAGAAGACCAATAATAACTTATAAACAATTCCCAATGAAAATAAGCATTTGTAGTACATGAGAGCAAACAAAAACCTACGTAAGCTCCCTTAGGGGGGGTTCTCTTAAGGTTTCTTCCAGATGATTTTGGGTGAATAGTACCTTTTTAGGGGCCCTAATAAAATTAGGGAACATGATTAATCCAGCCAGGAGTAGCATTTGTGGTCCAGTTTCTAAATGCTGACGAATTCCAGGGTTGATAGGAGTCCTATGTGAGACAGTCTGAAATGCAGGACCAATTTGTACTGGAAGCTTTCTTCGAAGCTGTCCTGTTCTGTTGAGGAGCAGCAACTGAAGCACTTGGGGCTTGAAGATCAGGGATGCAGGATATCAGGATCCAATACACTGAGAGGAATGAATCCTGTCAGGCCTGATCCAGCTTCAGTGTCCGGTTCTTTTGTTCTGAAACATAAATTCTCAGAAGCATTATACACTTCTAAAATTATAAATATATGAGGTGTATGTGATGCACAGAACAATTAAGGCTTGTTCTCTGTTCTTTGTATGAGCAGAAGAAAGACACCTGCAAATCTTCATTCATGCCATACCAAGAATGGCACGTAATAATAAGTTGCAGGAATCCTGTGACCAACATGAAGCCTTGTCTAGTCATGCACATTCATGTCTCAGCCTGTCTCAGAACTATTTCCATGTAGTGGGATTAGCAATGTAAGTTACCTGTTTGCTTTGCAGTTTGAATTCTTTACATGTTGATTGTATCCACCTCCCTCATTAATTCTCTATCCCACCTCCTTCCCTCATTCCCTCTGCCTCCCTCCCCTAGTCCTTGAAAAGGGGAACCCTCCTCCCCAAACATCTGACCTCAAGTGTCATATGTACTACCGGTGTCCTCTTCCTCTGTTGCCTTGGCACAGCCACAGTGCAAAGAGGAGAGTGATCAATGTTGTAAGGCTAAAGTCTGTATCATAAGTAGTCCCCTACTCCCCTTACTGTGGTACACACAGGAAGACTGTGCTGCCTATCTGCAACATCTGAGCAGAGGGTCTAGGTCCACCTCATACATTGTCTTTGGTTGGCATATCTGTCTCTGTATTGTAACATGGTTATACTTTATTAATAGGTTACTATCTTCTTATGTATGAGTACATACCATGCATGTCTTTCTTGATCTGGATTACCCCATTCAGGATGATTGTTTCTAGTTCCATCCATTTGCCTGAATATTTCAAGATTCTCTTGTTTTTGATAGCTGAATAGAATTCCATTGTGTAAATATACCAGAGTTTCTCTTCCCATTCTTTGGTTGAGGGATATCCAGGTTGTTCCATATTCTGACTATTGCGAATAATGCTGCTATATACATAATTGAGCAGATGTTCTTGTTGTATGGTAGAGCATCTTTAGGGCATATGCCCCGAGTGGTATGGCTGAGTCTTGAGGCAGAGTTATTCCCAATATCCTCAGAGCACCAGATTGATTTCCAAGTGGTTGTACAAGTTTCCATTCTGTCCAGCAATGGAAGAGTGCTCCACTTTCTCTGAGCATCCTCACCAGTATGTGCTGTCACTTGAATTTTTGATCTTAGCTATTTGGATACATGTAAGATGAAATCCCAGAGTCATTTTGATTTACATTTTCCTGATGACTAGGGATGTTGTGCATTTCTTTAAGTGTTTCTCAGCCATTTGATATTTCTATGGATATTCCTATGTTAAGAATTCTCGCCGGGCGTGGTGGTACACGCCTTTAATCCCAGCACTCGGGAGGCAGAGGCAGGCAGATCGCTGTGAGTTCAAGGCCAGCCTGGTCTACAAAGTGAGTCCAGGATGACCAAGGCTACATAGAGAAATCCTGCCTCGAAAAACCAAAAAAAAAAAAAAAAAAAAAAAAAAAAAAAAAAAAAAAAAATTCCTCTGGTTAGCTCTTTTTTTTTTTAAATTTTATTTTTTTTATTAATTTATTCTTGTTACATCTCAATGGTTATCCCATCCCTTGTATCCTCCCATTCCGCCCCCCCCCCAATTTTCCTATTATTCCCCTCCCCTTTGACTGTTCCTGAGGGTAAGGCACCAGCCAAGGACAATACAGAAGGTAAACTTTAAACCCCTTCCCAGATCTAGCCAGTGGTCAGAATATTCTCCACAGTTGAGTGGAGAGTGTGATATGAGTTTCTCACGTACTCTGGTGCCTCACATTTGACCATGTCCCCTGGAGAGGGAGACCTGGTGGCACTCTGGTTAGCTCTTTACCCCACTTTTAATTGGGATATTTGGCTTCGTGGTGTTTCATTTTTTGAGTTCTTTGTATATTTTGGATATTAACCTTTTGCCAGATATAGGGTTGATGAAGATCTTCTCCCAGTCTGTAGCCTGTCCTTTTGTTCTGTTGACTGTTTCCTTTGCCTGGCAGAAGCTTTTTACTTTCATGAGGTCCCATTTAGTGATGATTGACCTTAGAGCTTGAGCTGTTGGTTTTCAGTTCAGGAAGGCACTTTCTTAGAAATTGAGAGTAGTGCTACCTCAAGATCCAGCTATACCACTCCTGGCCATATGCCCAAGAGATGCTTCACCATTAAACAAGGACATTTGCTCAACTATGTTTATATCAACTTTATTCTTAATAGCAAGAATCTGGAACAAACTTTGATGTCCCTCAAACAAAGAGTGGATAAAGAAACTGTGGAACCTTTACACAGTGGACTACTACTCAGCTATTAAAAACAAGAAAATTGTAAAACTTGCAGGCAAATGGGTTGAACTAGAAAGATCATCCTGAGTGTGATAACCCAGACCTAGAAAGACAGTCATGGTATATACTCACTTATAAGAAGATATTAGCTATATAATGCAGGATGCCCACACTAAATAACAAGAAGAACCCCAGGGAGGATGCTTAATACTCATTCAAGGAAACAAATAGAACAGACACCTGAAGTGCTTGAAGAGAGGGAAGGAGGGAACAGGACAGGAGCCTACCATAGAGGTCTTCTGAAAGACTTCACCCAGCACGGAACTGATGCAATTGCTGAGAATCACAGGAAAACTTTAGGGCAGAGCTCAGTGAGAATTAGCTAGGAGTTGGAGGATAGACAGGAGCTCCACAAGGAGAACAACAGAACCAAAAAATTTGGACCCAGGGGGACCTATGGAGACTGATGCATGCAGAGGACATTGACCTCCTGCTCAGATGGAGTCGATAAGCAGCACAGTCTCCATATGAGCCCCATAACATGGAGGATACGGGCTGCTTCTGACAGGTACTCTATTGTCCATTCATTGATCACTCTGGGGAGGAGGCCATACAAGCACACAGAGGTAGCAAATCCACGCAGTTCAGATGAGACTTGATGGGCTGAGGTCAGATGGTAGAAGAGGAGGTTTCCCCTTTCTTAGGACTAGGGAAGACGGGAGAGGGGAGTAGAGGGAGGGGGTGAGATTGGGAGGAGATGAGGGAGGGTGCTACAACCAGGATGTCAAGTGAATAAATTAAAAATAAACAAATTTATTTTTAAAATAAGAAGGATAACAATAGATGATCTTGGGAAACTCTTCTAAAATACACAGCAAATGGAGGAAAAATAGTGAAAAAGCATATTTTGCATACAGAGGACAATGATAGTATATTTTATCATGTGTTAGTCCTATCATAAATTGAGCATGTAGAGCAATGATTTTTGATGCAATAATGTTAAGAGTAAACGAAGTCATTACCTTTCATGTTGTACAAATGGTGCTTTAAAATGGTTTTTAATTACTTTATATTTTATTTTAATATTATTGTTGTTTGTTTGTTTCGAGACTGGGTTTCTCTGTGTAGTTGTAGCTGTTCTGTACTTGCTTGCTTTGTAGACAAGGCTGATCACAAATTCACAACAATCTGACTCAGCTTCCCTGAGTACTAGGATTAAAGACAGTACTACCGTGACAGACTGTGGATTTAAAATTTTTAATTAGAAAATACCCGAGTGATGTTTCCAGGTCTAGATATATGTTTAAAACATCTAGATAGATGTTTTCAGTTGATAATGACAAGATGCAAAGGAGACTGATCTTCATTCAGAATTTTAGCCACACCAAGGTAGGAAAGATGTTTTCTTCAAGGCTGTCAAACAAAAATAGCCAAAGTACTAAGAATGTAACATTTAAGTAATTCCTGCTTGGGTCATGATTCTTCTTGCTAGAGGTAATTTATTGTATATATCTGTAATAATATAAATGCTTATGTAAAAAATAAAAAATGTGTATTTAATAAAAAAGTGAAAAAATACCCGAGTGATAGTAACCAAGAGGTGAAAGAGAGCTGTTACTACTGCTACTGACATTGTCATTATTCTTAGTTACGCATCCTATTCTGTTTTCTGTTGCTATAACTGAACACCATAGCTTTGATTTTGTTGTTGTTTGTTTCGTTTGTTAGTTCGGTTTTTTATGTAGCATTGTTTTTTTATTTAATTCAAATCTGGTCATAGCTCCCTCCCTCCTCTCCTCCTAGATCCACTTTCTGGGGCTGAATTTAACCTGGCCTGGCAAGGTAGTTCCACCGAGGAGAAGTTATCAAAAAGGCGACAGAGTTCTTGTCAGAGACAGCTCCAGCTCCCCAGACTAGTAGACGCACATGAAGCCTGAGCTGCCCATTGGCTACATCTATGTGGAAGACCTAGGTCCAGTCCATGCATGGTCCTTGGTTAGTGCTTCAGACTCTACAGGGCCCTAGGGAGTCTAGTGAAAAAGTGACAGGGAGGATAAATGGACCTATCAGTGAGAACAGCTCCACAAGGACCACCAGAGGCAGCTTGGTATTTTAATAAAAGATACTCACAACTGGCTCACAATTCTAAATAAAGGAGCAAATATTGTGCTGGCCCTCTGGAGAGTAAGTTTTAGATCTATGTCAGAACATTTTAAGTTTGTGTGAGAGAAGCACGAGGGCCATGTGCTGTGCTTAAACTGTCATCATTGTGCCACTTTCAAGATTACTGCATAAACTAATTCATGAGGAGTCTGATATCATGGCCCAATACTTGGTCTTAGGCCCACTTCTCAGTTCAGTTCTATCTCTTTGAAGTGTTACTATCTAGCACATAAAATAAAGTAATAGATATGAAGCACATCCACACACATATATGATATGGTTGTATATGTGCATGAATATCTACAAATATATATGTATGTACATATATATATGTATGTACATATATATATATATATATATATATATATATATATATATATATATATATATATATATATATATATATATACACACACACTAAGGTTATGGCTATCAAACAAGAAAACAAATTTTATATCAGTTACTAAAAATAAAAGTAGCTGCATTTCAACTATGCAATATTTTAAATAAGCTGAGTCTGTTGGTATGGAGTGATGAAAATCACAGTGAACTTTATTATCTTATTCTGTAATTAAGTTACAGATAGAAGGGGTGACGTTTTTATTAATTATCAGATAAGGTTAATTAAATGAGAGTTAATGAAGTTTTACTATCAATATCATACTGATGAAGTGTAATATATCTCAGTCATGCACAGAAGTCTGAACTGATGAACTGTAGGATGTGATTTGGTTGAATAGAGTGGCAGCTGTCAGCCATACTCTCCTCTAATCCAAGTTGGAAGAAGTTTTTCATGTCATTACCTCAAGTTCTTAAATAGCTCTTTATTCAACTAAAGAAAACTTTGTTCTTTAGAGGAGAGAGTTTTTATTTTGTTGTTATTCCTTTGCAAGACACACTGCCACCGTCCTTAGTGCTGTGATTGGGACAGCACTTTAGAGAAGAGAATGTTTGGAAAATTGAAGCTTTCTGCCTTAACTCAAAATTGGCTATAGAATAAGTCTGAAATGTATTGGTGATGCTTTCAGTCAAGTCACACATTTAACATGTGCAATATTTTCACACTTTATCTTCCCACTAAAGCTCGGGATTTCTGGAAGTTAGCAGTTATCTTTGATGGTAATACTGACATGAGAGTATGCTGGACTAAAGATGGCAGAGCATTCACATAGGCGCACAGTAAGAGAGAGAAAACGAAGTGGTGGGGGGCTGCTGATAGCCATGCCACGGAAGCACTATATAGACTTTGCATAGTCTGCCTCTTGCTTTAGAACAAAGACAACCAGTCCTTTACGACAATACAATTTTATTTATAATCTGAAATCTCACACTTGATTTCAGATGAATCAATTTTTATAAATTTTACATAAATCAATTTTTATAAATCTGCAGCTTAGAGCCTCAGAGCAAGGTAGTAGAAGCCATCTTTTCCCTTAGAAAATGTCCTTTTCTGCAGTAGCACTTTGCACTCAGCACTTATTTCAACTGTTCATGGCCAGTTTCTCAGCTTAATTGTGTGTCTTTTGAATTATTTTATTTTACTAGACTAAAAAAAAGGAAGCATGTGTGGTCCTGCAATCCTCTTTAAGGTCATGCCTATTGTCCTCCCCATCTTCAGGCCCTTCTGCTAAGCCCCCACTTCTGAAAATGTCAGTATTTTTGATATCACTTGCCTGATTACCAAACCTTTATCACAATGAACACTAAGAGGAACTTAATATCTAAACAATAGTAAATGATGTCATTAAAGATACATCTGCATGTACATATTCAGTCTCTCCATAACCCATAAGGTTATGCTTTCTTATAGTAAGGGAATTAAGATAATAAATCTCAAATGTGTCATCTAATTTGCCTGCGTTTGGATACCCAGCATTTGAAACCAAAGCTCTTGTTTCTACTACACCATTCCTAATATTAAATGAGTTCGAATCAATTCATTAATAATTGCATGATACAAATGTTGTAACTTACATTAAATTATACAAAATAAAAAATTGTGTAAAGTTCTTATCCAAGAGACATAAAAGATTATAAAAATCCTGGTCTGCAGATGAGTAAAATGAAACTGTTTTCTGGATACACAGGTCAGTTGCACATATGAATTCATAGGTGTTGAGACAGCATAAATAAGATGTCTTCAGGTTTAAGCTGGAAAAAATTCCAGCATGCTGAGAGAGATGTTGAGGACACCCTGCCCCATAGCAAAGGCACTAAAGAACATTGATATATCCTGGAAGGGTAGTCAGATTTCTTTAAGGGTGAAGTCACTGGTGGGTGGACAATCCTCCAGTGACAGCAATATATCTAAGAGTACATTGGTAACACAAACTGTACTTGATAAGCTAAACCAAGAAGACAGTGCAGCTTAGAATGAGCATAGCAGGGGGAAATGGGTTTGGGAGTGATTGGAAGAAGGATGAATATGTTCAAAATGCATTGCTCCAAATTTTCAAAGACTAACTGAAATAAGAAAAAAATCTTACCTATTTTCTCTTCCACTTGGCAGATTTTATAAAATAACAGCAAATATTTACACTTTTCAGAATCATTCTAATCAGTTAATTTTTTACGTGAGAGTTTAACTTTAGTCAGACAGGAGGAAAAGCTAAGTATTGGTTCTAATATTTTCTACCATGACATAAAACTGCCACAGAATTCCCCAGTCATATACTGCTATTTACTTTCTAATAGTCCAGAATGTTAAGAAATTTACACAGAGGCAAAGCCTCTTTTTAGTTCACAAATGACCATATTTTTTTCTGAATTGTGAGGAGGTCAGGAGAGGCACCAGATCCTCTGGGACGGGAGTTATAGACAATTTTGAGCTGTCATGTGGGTACTGAAGCCAGGTCCTTTGGAAGAATATCCAGTGCTTTTAACCACTCAATCTCTGCAGTTCAATACTTCATGCACTGTGACATGGGGAACCTATCAGTGTCAGTGTCCCCCAAAAGTGACTCTTTCTGATTAAGTAGCCATCAACTGCCAATATTTTGTCAGCTAGGGGAAGGGCCTTGGGTGCTCCTCTCTATTCCAAGTTCTAAGTTATAGTTGATTTGATCTCATTCAAGAAAGCACAGTTACTGTGAGCAACAGCCACGTCATGTCCACAGGACATCATTTCACAGCACGGCTATGCTCTGGCTATTACATAATCTCAGCTCCCTTCTTGATGCTCCCTCATCCTTGGCAGGGGTTGATATATATGTTCCATCTAAAACTAAACTCTATAGTAGCTCATTCTTTGTGTGCTGTGTTTTATAATGTATATTATAATTATTTCTCAAAATTATGTAGCAAATAACATTTTAATTTATTTCTGAGAGAAAAAGTGAATATAACATCTAAATGTCTGGGCAATTGTTTCTACCTGTTATTGTAGATGAAAGCATTGGTTATGAGAAAATAGAAAAAATTTGCACATTATATTTAAATTCTAATGTGATTCTTTATCTATGAAATATAAATCTTTTGGTATCATACAAATGAAAATTATTAGTGCTCAAACCATAGCTATATTAAATTAATAATGTGTTTTTAAAATCTAGGATTTAAATTGTTTCCTTGATGAAGATAGAGTAATCTATGAACAAGAGACATAAAGAATGCTTAAGTAATCACTGGAAGTATATTTGATAACTTTCAAATGTCCTTTTGCATAGATAATTATTTCCAAGCTCAACAAAACTTTATCACAGTCTCCAATGAATTCCATTAGATAAGCAGTAATTTTAATCTTTATCTTGTTCACCTTCTGAAGGCATAAAGTACAGAGAACTAGCAGAAGAAAAGACACTGGATGAGAAAGGAAAAGGGGGCTATCATCATAGCTAATTGAAGCTTGATTATGTATATGAAACAGCAGAACAGAAATTAACCCATTTCATATTTCTGAAAGAACATTGTGAAATAAAAGGGAAATATTTGAATCAATGGTTACACTCTGAATAATGATGAGAAATACAATGTAATCTCCATGGAAGCTCTGGAGTAATGAAGTACCTGTTATTCCCACTGCCATTGTCAACATCTCATAAAATGCATATCTTGATATATTTTGGAAAGGAGAAAACCTCCTGATACAACCTTAGTAATGAATAAGTAGAGCCAACCCTAAGGAATTAAGAAGAAAAAAAGGTTATGAGAATAGATTTCGTGAATCTGACTGAGAAACTAAACTCATTTACTGAGCTAAAATGGACTTACAGGAATAAGCAAAGCCATCTAAAAAGCAGACTGAAATAATCAGGAAACACAAAAGTCAAAATGACACAGAAATTCTACAAGTTTTGAAACAAAAATTTCACTATGGTTTGTCCCTGGTGAGCAAGAAGCATTCTATTTGAAACGTACCAGCTGGATGATATTGGCATTGCCAAGTTCATATTTCTAGAAAAAGTTTGCTACCAGTGCTGGGCCAAACAGTGAGTTTGATTATTTAAAAAATTTCATACGTCAGCATCACATATCACATATATAGTCCATTTATACATGTATGGATTGCATGCATATTGAGAGCTACATTTTTTATCAGTAGAAAAATGCATTTTTCATTCTTTAGACATTTATAATTGTGAAATATTGTAATTCGTGGATGTGAGTGAGTAAAGAGTCAGCTGTTCAAAGAATGTGAAGAGATGTTGGTATATTCAAATGCACAGGCTAAATGGTCATTTTCTACTACCTAGGGAACAAGAAGTCAAAGAGATGCTTATGTGAAGAAATGTATCTAGTTCATCTAGTGACTTCTTCCTCTGTGGCCTGACTGGGCCACCCTACACACTCAAGACTCTGGCCAGTGTCCAGCTTTATGTCTCTGTAAATGTCCCTGTGTTCTGCTGGGTGGAGTCTCTCCTAGGATGTCTATGTTGGTTTAAAATCCACATATGAATGAGTATATATCATGCATTTATCTTGCATATGTAGGCAAGGATATGGGAGCGGAAAAGAAAGAAAGGAAGATTTAAGAACAGAGAGGGAGGACAGAACAAAAGCTAGATGATTGAACCTTCTCCTTACCTCAAGGCATTAATTGCTACTTATAATGAAAGTTGCGTCTAAGTCATTGCTATAGAATTTAATATATTGATACAAATCATGAGCATGTCAAATAAATGGCAGATTTTAACACAAGAGTATATATTTTAAGTCTAACAGATAGATATGACTCTATCGATATATGAGGTAAAATAGTTGAATAAGGTCTTCAAAAGCCTCAGAGACACACAGAATATGGCATTTAAAGTTGTTCTCACAATCCTAAATCTCTTTGACAACAAGGCAAGTTAACTTCTGACAACAACCAGCCGACCTCAAAGAAGATGATGAGCATCAAAGAGCCTCCTTACAGATATGGTTTCAAAGGTGACAAAATAACCACTGGGCAAAATGTCCTCGTTCTACCACTAACAGAATCTGCCTAAAAAGGGCAACTTAGATGTAGGCAGAATTGATGGCCACACTCGGCCAAGTCAGGGTAAGCAAGCCTTCAATAGTTCCTGCCCTGCGAACAAGTCTGGCAGAAATATTAGGCCAGAAAGCTGAAGATGAGGCTCCAACGTTATACAGTGTATTGGGGGAATAGTCAGGAGGTAAACTGTCTTAAGTCAATTTGTACAGTTTGGAAACTGCTAACCCACACTGCTGGTTCACTCAGGAATTTAAGTTTTATTCCTTCTCAAGTCTCTGAGGGGCATTGAAGACAAGATAGTATAGTTCTATAACCAAGTTTAGTTGATTAGGGGACAAGATCATTTTAAATCAAGATAAAGAAGTTAAGCTATTAGAATTGAGATAAGATAGATATTGAGTCTCATTCAGAAATCTAGACCCAACAAGACAGGAAAAACACTTACTTCAAACAAGATGAATGCAGATGGCCAAGTCACTATGAATGTAACATATATAGAACTCATTATTCTCATGATTGTCACAAGGGTCACCTTGCTGTATGTAGTTTGTTTTATACATGTGTAATAAAGTAAAAGTATTTTAAAAAGCCCTCTTTTGATAAGGGATTCATATTGCATTTTTACTAGTAACACTTTAAATTTGTCCAGTTTTAAGTACCTGGAAGTCATTGGCTTCTGAATTGAATGAAAACAGTAACCCTCACTGGAATTCTTTAATTCTAGATAATTATATAAGTCCTGAAGATCTGTAAATGTCACTTAACTATATAAGCTTTAAATGACTAAGTTAAAAGCAACTCACAAGGTATAGTTCACATATTGTCAAAAGGAAGGGAATTGATAGTATATAAAAAAATGGATCATCAAGTTAAATTTTCAATATGAATGAATATATACACAAAGTGAGTTTTCATACTTTCACTTTTCTGGTCTAACTGTGATGGGTTATCTCTGCCAATGAAATTAGCCAGCTGAAGCCAGATTAAAAGTATAAAAGGCAGGTTTACTTGGGAACTGAAGATCCTGGGTAAATGTAGTAGCTTTAGTGGATCAGCATGCAGGTATGGAGGGAGAAGGGTTAAGGATTGCAGGTGAAGGAAGATGATGTGTAGTATACCACCTGCTGGATGGCTGGGGCAAGGGGGTTAGGGCCTTCCTGAGAATGCTAAGAGTGCACAGAGCTTTTCCTTCCATGGGACAGGGTTGGAGAAAGCTGTGAGATTTAACAGAACCAGAACGTGTGTGTGGCAGGGGGGCGCGGGGAGAGGAGAGCAACAGGAGATGACAACCAATCAAATTGTACATAGAATTTTAAACTGCAATATGCCAAACACTCTTTTATATAATTGTTTTATTGTTTCCTTCCAAACTTTATTGAGTATTCAAATTATAAATGTCTGAAAAAATCACACAAGTATCACAATAGCTACAGAATTTTAGCATAATATTCTACAAAAAGGAGACACTCTAAGGGAGGATGCTTAAATCTCATTCAGAAGCGGAAGTAGAATGACTGAGGTAGTGGTTGAAGAGTGGGAACAAGGCAGGAGAGGGAGCACAGAGAGATATGAGGGTTGATTTCAGAGTAAAGGCTGGAGGAGAGAAGGCCAGTAGAGAAAAGTGAAACTGAACGGGGTCATCTCTGTGCTAAGCTGGAGACCTAAGTCAGGGTAGGCTCATGGATAGATATGAGAGGGACTCTAGCATAAAATGTTTGACTCAAAATTTACCCTGACTACAAGATGTGCAGGGATAAAGATAGAGCAGATAGAGCAGAGACTGAAGAAATGTCCTACCAATGCCTGACCCAAGCCAAGACCTACCTAAAGGAAGAAAGCCAATCATTGACACTATTAACCATACTCCACTGCCACACCTGTAGACAGCAGCCTGGCAGAGTTCTCTGAGAGGCTCTACCCAGCTGTGCTTCAAAACAAATGCTGAGACACATAGCCAAACCTTGGGCAGCTACCCACAAGTGGTCCTGTCCAACCTCAGAGATTGTACCAGCTGGACCTGCATTGTTCCTCCTAGCTGGACCTGCATTGCCCTTCTCAGCTGCAGATGTTCTCACACCCTGGACAGCAAATGAACAGCCTGTTCTTCTGGAATCTGGCCAACATTACAACCTTTTAAACCCCCTATCACTGCCCTACTGTCAGCAGGAAGTAGTTAAGACAATTATCTCACCCCTTATCCATTTGCAAAAGGATGAAATGGTGTGTTCCAGGCCTGGGATAGACATCTCCAGGTTCTTCTAGCACTCCTTGGTCTATCTTGTGCTTTCTCAGAAAACTGGGAATAGGATGTTGGGTCCCGGCCCACTGGAAAAATCAAATCAGGGTTCACCTGAAAGAGGGAGTGGGAATTGAAAGTAGGATACAGAGATGTGAGAAATAAAGAATCAAGTCAGGAAATTTCTGATCAAGGTTTACTTTAATGTCCTACTAGTAAGAATATATATAGAGAGCAAGGTCAATAGGATCTATTCTAATCTCACTCACCCTGGCTCCCAGGCAAGAATACAATAGCCTGAATTGCTCCCTGTAGAACTTCCTAGTTCTCTGAGGAGTTCCCTGTAAGAACTTTCTTGATCATCTGGGTGGTTCTAAGTTGAAACTTCCCTACATCTTTCAAAGGTAAATAGTCCAAGGATAGCCTAGAACACAAGACCTCGTGAGGTAAAGGTCAGCAACTCGAAGGTCACAGCATACAGCCTAAGCACAGGATTTCTGACATGGCAAAATTTGGCGTGGGTCCTCACAATACAGCTTTCTCAAGACCCAGCTATTCCACTCCTTGGAATATACCCAGAAAATGTTCTACCACACAACAAGGACATATACTCAACCATGTTCACAACAGCCATAACCTGGAAAGAGTCTAAATGCCCCTCAGTTGAAGAATGGATAAAGAAACTGTGGTACATTTACAGTATGGAATACTACTCCGCTATTAAAAACAAGGAAATCCCGAAATTTGTTTACAAATGCCTGGGACTAGAGATGGTCATACTGAGTGAGTTAACCTAGAAGCAGAAAGTCTCACATGGTTGTAATTGGGTACTTGCCCAAAAGGCACATCTCATGAAAGTCTTCACTTACCAGAAGATTGGGATAGATGTGAGAGCATTCTACTGAGACTCTAGGTAAGAGAAATATAGGAGATGGGGAATACAAGCACCCAGAGGGTCCTAGAAACTTACAAGAAGAACATCATGATATGTGGATTGGGACCCAGGGAGCTCTGCTCAAACTATTTCACTAACCAAGGACAATAAACATCAAACCCTTACTGTGATCTACCCAATGGACAGGACATTCTCCACCGTTATGTGGAGAGTAGGGACTGACTTTGACATGAACTGTGATTCTCCATATTTGACCACCTTCCCTTGGTGGGGAAGCCTGGTAGCACTCAAAGAAAGAATAAGCAGGCTCCCAAGATGAGACTTGATAGCCTATGACCATATAGTGGGGGAGGAGGTCCTCCTCCATCATAGACCTAGGTGAGGGGAATAGGGTGAAAGCAGGAGGGAGGGAGGAATGGGAGGATACATGTGATGGGATGGCAATTGTGTTATAATCTGAATAAATTAATAAAAATTTTAAAAAGATCACTTCACCCTAAGGGGGTGCCTTACCAGGCCACAGGATGCAGGCAGTCCTGATGAGACTTGGTAGGCTAGAGTCAGTTGATAGGGAAGAAAGTCTCCCCTTCTCTGAGGACTAGGGGAGGGGTATGGGGGAAAAGAGCGAGGGAAAGTGTGACCACGAGGAAATGATTGTGATGTAAATTGAATAAATTAAAAAAAAAATAAACTTAAAGCTGAGCTTTAACCCAGCACTAGGGAGACACTAGGGAGGCAGAGGTGGGCGGATTTCTGTGAGTTCGAGGCCAGCCTGGTCTACAAAGTGACTCCAGGACAGCCCAGGCTACACAGAGAGAGACCTTGTCTCAAAACAAACAAACAACAACCCTCCCAAAAGAAACCCAAAATAAATAATAAAATAAATTAAAAATATCGATATGGGTATAAAATATTAATTGAATAAATGACAATAGTCTAGGATCTCAAAATAGAAAATAAAGGGCTTCCATTCCTAGAACATGATGTTGCTTTCAATTAGCGTATACCTGTATAAGAATAAAAAGTTTCAGAACTGTCTGGAATTATATAAATGTTACATTCATAGTGTTTTGGCTATATGTATTTGGAAGCCTTGTAGAAAACATCTTTCCTATCTTGGTGCATCTAAAATTCTGAATGTAAATCAATATCTATCATATCTCATCATTATCAACTTCAAACATCTATCTAGACCTAAAAACATCTTTGTGGTTCTTCTCCTTGTAGATAGTTATTGTATATATGTGTAATAATATAAATATGTGTAAAAATTAAAATTAAAAAAAGAGGGAAACAACATGGATATGTGAAAAAATAAAAAATAAAAGAAGAAAGCAGATTGCAAGCCAATAAATAAGTATTGTTCCTCCACGCGGCCTCTGCTTCAGGTCCTGCCTTGAATACCTGCCTTGGCTTCCTTCAGGAGACCGCAACATGGGGTATGCCAGCCAAATAAACCCTTCAGCCCCCCCCCCAAAGTTTCAGAAATGAACTGCAAAAACAAAGCAGAGCACTAAGCAAAATCAAAATGACTAATTAAAAAAAAAAAAAAAAAAAAAAAAAAGAACCACAAGATAACAAACAACACAAACATTAAGTGGGATAATGAAATAAACACATAGATCATAAAATACAAAATATTATTGGTCACGAAGCATATTGAAAAAAAATTCAACTTTCCCAACCACTAAACAAATAAACATAAAACTACATCAAAATCCTATTTAACCCTAAGCATAACAGCAATACTGTAGGCTAGAGAAATGGCTTAACAGTTAAAAGACCTTACTGCTCTTGCATAGGACACAGTTGGGTTCCACACCACAATGTAACAGCTCAGTATGGTCCAAAACTCCTTTTCCACAGGATCTTACCTTGTTTCTAGGTTCTGAGGGCCCATAAATGAGTATGGTATATATAAATACATGAAAGTAAATATATACATGTAAATAAAATAAAGTATAAAAGAATAGCAGTCATATTAAAAACAAAAACTAACAAAAGCTGGTAATGATATGTATAAAAGGAAACTTTTTTAAACTTTATTTTACTTAATTTATTCAGATTACAAGTTAATTGTTACTTTCTCTGAGTAGCCATCTTCGTGGATGATCTTCATCTGCTTGACGATGGTGCTCTTCCCAGATTCCCGGGCACCTAGCACAAGCAACTTCACCTCCCGCGCTGCCTTTTCGCCTTCCTCCCGCAGGTTCTTATCGATCATCTTAGAGCACTCGGCTGCCGCCTTGTCTCACTTGTATCCTCCTGTTCCTCCCTCCCTCCTATTTTCCTTCTATTCCCCTCCCCTACATCATCTATGGCCGAGGTGGACCTACTCCCCCACTATATGGCCATAGGCTATCAAGTCTCATTTTGGGAGCCTGTTTATTCTTTCTTTTAGTGCCACCAGAGTTCAAGTCTGAATCAGTTTCTTTTCTTTCCTTTCTTTCTTTTTAAAATTAATTTTTAATTTTTTTAATTAAAATTTTAATTTATTGTAACTTATTCAGAGTACATCCAGAATATTATCACCAGCTTGTCTCCACCCCTTCCCACCCTCCCTCCTTCTGACAGAAGGGAACTTCCTCCCCCACCACATGGCCATAGCATATCAGGTCTAATCCAGAGAACCTGCTTCTCCTTCCACTGTGTGCGGCCAGGCCTCCCCACCAAGGGGAAGTGATCAAATCGGGAGCACCAGAGTTCATGTCAGAGGCAGTCTCTACTCTCCCCACAACTGTGGAGAATGAATTGTCTATTGGCTAGATCTGGTTTCTCTTCAGATTGTATAAATCTTTCACCTTTTACTAAAGTACCACAGTTTCTTTATCCATTTCTCAGTTGAGAGGCATTTGGGTTGTGTCCAGTTGCTGGCCATTACAAATAGCCATGATGAACATAGTTGAGCCAATGTCCTCATTGTAATAAGATTTTTAACCTTCCTATGACCTTCTAATATAATTATCTTATTTTATGGATTTCTCCCTATCTGAAACATGATGTGTTTATCTGCTACACCAACTGGCCATATATCTTCAAATAATTAATAAACCACTTACCTCAGAGCTTGACTTTCTAAAAAGTTTAATTTTATACTTTAAAATTTTATTTAATAATTCCTTTACAACTGAAAGTTATGAATCACACTTCAGGTAATTTACCCAGTCACTACAGATTTTTAATCTAAATAAGGTGACTAGTTATAGAACCCCCAAGATTGCTGTTACACCCTGAATCTTCCACTAGAAGGCAAAGATACTCATCTAATTCCTAACTGTGAATGATGATCAAGACACATATCTGTTTTTAAAATTTTTTTATTAATTTATTCATATTACATCTCAATGGTTATCCTATCCCTTGTATCCTCTCATTCCTCCCTCCCTCCCATTTTCCCCTTATTCCCCTCCCCTATGACTGTTCCTGAGGGGGATTACCTCCCCCTGTATATGCTCATAGGGTATCAAGTCTCTTCTTGGTAGCCTGCTATCCCTCCTCTGAGTGCCACCAGGTCTCCCCCTTCAGGGGACATGGTCAAATGTGAGGCACCAGAGTTCCTGTGAAAGTCAGGCACATATTTGTTAATCAGACATGTATATAAGATTCTGAAACCTCTTTCTCAGAAACCACCTTCTACTAATATTGATGGTTTTTCACAATCCTAACACATCTAGGTCTTACCAAGTCTTGCCTTCAAGAAATTTCAAGAGGTATAAAGAAGGTGAGATACATCCTTAAGGTTTTTTCTTCTTATATTTTAAATAATTTCGTATATTTTTTTTTTTTAGATTTTAATGTAGTTTTATCATTTCTCTCTTTTTTTTTTCTTCCTTCCAAATGCTCCTATATACCACTCTTTGCTCTCCTTCAAATTCAGGGCTTCTCCAAAAAAATTCTAAAAATTAACTGCTGTTACACACACACACACACACACACACACACACACACACACACACACACACACAATTTGCTCAATCTCTATGATGTTTGTTGTATGTACATTTTCTGGGATGGTCATTTGGTATGTGATAACAAATTGGTATGTTCTTCCCCAGGGAAAATTATTTATCACATCCTCAACTTTTACTAGTTGCTTTTAGTTCTTTGAATAGGGTTTAGACTTCCTGGGCCCTTGTCCACTCGGGCAACAGGCCTATTTTCCCTATCCTTGCTCAGCTCACTTCACTCTATCATGTTGGTGAGCCCTTGGGGGTTTACTTTCTGAAACTCCTAGGTAGCAGAGTCTCATAGAAAACTCCATCATCCTCTGGCTCTTACAGTTTTTCCACCCTCTTTTCTCTTTTCCTTGTGCCTTAGGTATGAAAGTTGTTTTGTAGATGTGTCCATTGGGATTGGATTCTACAATTCTACATTTTGAGTGGTTATGGTGTTCTATAATGGCCTCTGTTGCAAAGAGAATTTTTTTTTGACAAGGAGTAAGGACTACAGTGATCTGTGAGTATAAGGGCAAATATTTAGAATGTAGTTAGGAATTATGCTAGACATGTAGTTGTAGGTTCTTTTCCAAGATTAATGACTTTATTATCCCTGAGTAGTTGGCTATGTTTCCAGTATATCAAACATGGTTTCTCTCCTGTTGAGTGTGTCTTCAGTCCAATTATAGAACTTTCGGTTATCTCACAAGGAGCATGTGCATTTCATGCCCTCAGGGTTATCATGCCATGCTGGACATTGTAATTTATATGCCTCATGGCTGAGTAAGACTGTTGGTTGTTTCTTTGCATTAGGCACTTTCATAATACTTTCTGTAACCACAAAACCTAGTCATCAGGGAGAAAACTTTCAGGTTAGATCTAGCTCAGAGGCCTCTTGGTCCTGTATCTGAAATACATGGTGATATTAAAAAAAAAATAGAGAGTTACATTCACCTAAGGGTGGCAATGAAAGGCAGTTTAAACAGCCTAAAACATTTTGTAAGTCTAATGGACAAACCAGGTCAATATCTCATAAGAATGCTTTTAATATTATGTGTTGGAGGTTTTGATAGATGGCCTTAGAATTTGGAGAGAGCATTGTCATCCAAGTTAAAAAAAAATCTCATTTAAACTATGTATGTATACTTATACAAAGACTTATATGTGTTATAGGATAGATATAATAGTATGATTTCTTATAGCTTTTTTCAGCAACCTTCCTGTTATTTTAAAAAATAGACTTGGGATCTGAATAGAGTTCTGAAAAAAAAATGTTTACTTTAAAATACACAAAAGATACTTATTTCTTTGACAATTAGGAAAAGGAAAAGGAAAAGCACTTTTATGCTTCATCTTGCCCCTGCCAGGATAGCAAAGGTCAGTGAAACAAATGTTAGTGGAATGTGTGGAAAGGAGACATTGTTCACTGTTGGGAGAATTGCAAGCTGGTCCAGGCACTACAGCATTCAGTATGAAGAATTCTCAAACAAACAAACAAACAAACAAACAAACTAACTAACTAAAAGTGTATCTTCCCTATGATTCAGCTATATGATTACTTGGCATATGCCAAAAATACTTGACATCATACATCACAGAGTGTTGCACAGGCATGTTTTATTCATAATAGAAAGAAAATGAAAACAACCTAAATGACCTTGAAGTGATGAATGAATAATAAAAATGTGGTAAATACACATAATGAAATATATTTCAGCTGCAAAGAAGTGTTAAATCATTTAACTTTTTAGATAAATGGATGGAACTTAAAAATATTATATTGCATGAAGTAACCCAGATCCAAAAGAAAAATGCCACATATTCTCTATCATCGGATATTCCTACCTCCAAATCTTCATATATAAGTAGGTATCCTGTATTAATTGCATAACCAGAAAAATAAAAGAGGGATTTCTTCACATTGAAGAGAAGCTGTAGGCTATGAAAGTTTAACCTTAATTTAAGATAATTTAGCAGACATCTACGAACAAAAGCATGATTAAAAACTGTTTTTGGGGGGATATTTTAGGTCATAGTTGGAGGTTATTAAGCTTTTACTGGCTCTAAAGCCGAACGAAGGCTATAGAGAGGGTAAGTCCATACCTTTGGAACAGAATCAGTGATATTGTTCCTAGTTAAATGATAAAAATGACCTCTGTGTCATATAAACTAACCTCAATCCTTATTTGTCTCTAATCTTGAGTCTAACTCAACAAGAGACTGTCAAGTAGTCAGTGCCATCTATGTTCAGCTTTGTTATCATCGTGTATGCTGAAACCCAGTAATGTCAGCTCAGGGAATCAGTGAAGGCCAAACTCAACTATGCCTTCATTAACATGTCAGTATTCTGCAACTCCAATGTATAGAACAGTGTGATAGTTAAACCTGAGCCCTACTCAACAATGGTTCCAGAGGCAGATGTGTCCAAATTCTTACGGCATGATCCAGCTCTAACCTGCTTACTATTACTATAGCATAACCTTTCTTTAAAAATATCTTCAATCTCCCATGCTTCTCTCATCTAGAGTCCCAATAGGATGCCCTCCCCTCTGTCCCAGTTTCCTGGTAAGTGAAGGCTTTCGTGGGACATGCCCCTTGGGCTAGTATGCAGATATAAGTGAGTATATACCATTTGAGTCTTTCTGCTTCTGGCTTAACTCACTCATTATGATCATTTCTAGCTCAATCCATTTGTCCACAAATTTGGGAATTCCTTGTTTTTAAAATGGGAGGGAGGGAAGAATGGGAGAATACAAGGGATGGGATAACCATTGAGATGTAAGAAGAATAAATTAATAAAAAAAAAAAAAAGAAAGAAAAAAAGGGATTCCAAGATGGCGCTGACCAATAAGCCACGTATATGATCTACTCCGAGGAGACCAGGGACATAAGTGGAGCCACAGATTGCTGGACTTTGAGAACTATAGGTGAGTGGGGCCCCAAAGGCCGCAAAACAAACAGGGGGCCTACCCTCCTGGGACCAGCAATATCCCAGAGGGGCTAAACACACTCCCCAAACTCTGGAACGGAATTCACATGCAAACTGCAGCCAGCATATAAAGCACAGACTTGCTGGTTGGGGAGGGGATTTTCTGGAGTCCCCAGCCAGAGGAGTCTCAGTGAAGAGGGTGAATCTGCCCTAGGATTCCTCCTCCCACACCACACCAAACTGCAGAGGTCACCCGCCTAAGCCGAGTGGAAACACAGGCGGTGGGACCCAACAGAGACAGCTAAAGTGGGACTGCAGCTCACTGGCCATCTGGGGCCCAACCTAACACTGATAACAGCAGACTAAGTCTGTAAACAGCGGCATTGAGAAACCTGCTTGGACTGCTTCCACAGGTCTATCAGGAGACGTGGGTCTTGCCTAGAGAGATAGCGGAGCATCATAGCCCTGGCAGAAGACCTGGTTCTGCAGGCGACCGACAGAGCTCTGCAACCCTATTGTTCCCAGCTGCCCAGCCACAAGGCATTGGCCCTGCACTCCCCAAACGAGTGAGCCTAGCTGGGGCTCCTGGCCCAAGCAAGGCAGGCACTCTCACATTATCAGGAGACGAGACGTGGGTGGGTCGTGTTTGCAGTGTCTAGTTGCTGTCCTAGAGCGTTAGTGGAGCATCATAGCCTGGCGGGAAGACCTGGATCTATGGGCAACTGCCAGAGCTCTGCAACCCTATTGTTCCTACCCGCCCAGCCACAAGGCACTGGCCCTGCACTCCCAGAATGAGAGAGCCTAGCGGGGCACCGGGCCCGAGCAAGGCAGGCACTCTCACGTTATCAGGAGACAAAACGTGGGTCTTGTTTGCAGTGTCTAATGGCTGACCTAGAGAGACCTTGGTCCCTCCAGGCATATAGTTCTGGGAGAGGCTGGACACCTCTACAGGGTATAGAGACAGAGCTAAAAGACAGCTACACTCCCAGAAGATCTGATCTACCTGGGGTCTTGACTACAAAGCCACAGGAAGGACAGGCAGCTAGGATCAACCTACACAACCAGAACGTTTGTGTGCAGACCTTATTCTAGGTCCCAAAACTGCTGATCTGAATTACAGCAGTAAAGTACAAACAGAAATCTACTTTGGCTGATTCAGCCTGGAGCCCACAGTGCAGAGGAAAATCACCAGGAGTGAAACCAGATCATCTGCCTGTTCCATTGAAATATTCCCTGATCGCCACAGGCAAGAGCACCTGACCTATAATCAGTCATCAATTAACCACTCTCAACCAGCGAAGGTCACTACAAAATACCTTCCAACATCAGAGTCATCAAAATGACAAGAGGACAGCGAAAGAATGTTAACAAAAACCAAAACAGTTTGGCATCTCCAGATCCCAGCATTCCCAATGAAAACAAACTGGAGAACCTAACAGCAATGGATAGTCAAGAAAATGACCTCAAGTCCTTAGTAAAGAAGATGATAATGGAAGAAACCAACAAAATCTGTAAACAAATGCAGGAGGAGGCAAACAAGAGGGCTGAAGTGTTAAAAGAGTCATATAAAGAGGCACTTGAAGAATTTCAGAAAAATATAAATAACTAGATGAAGGAAATCATTAAAACAATCCAAGACATGAAGATAAAAATGGAAGCTATGATACAGGAACACACAGAAGAAAAATGTGATCAAGAGGCATCAGAGAAGAAAGCAAGCATCTCAGAGGTGGCCTTATCTAACAGATTGCAAGAAATGGAAGAACGAATATCGGGACTTGAAGATACAATCACAGAACTGGAAACAACCATCTAGGGAAATGCTAAATCTGAAAAATTCCTGTCACAGAGCATTCAAGAAATAAAAGACAACATGAAAAGACGAAACTTGAGAATAATAGGGATTGAAAACGGCAACCGACTCCACAGCCCAGAACATATCTTTCATCGAATAATGGAAGAAAATTTCCCCAATTTGAAGAAGGAGATGCATACAAGCATACAAGAGGCCTACAGAACACCAAATAGAATAGACCTGAAAAGAAAATCCTCCCGCCACATAATAATAACAACACAAAATATACAGAACAAGGAAAAATATTACAAGTGGAAAGACAAAAAGGCCGATGAACATAAAAAGGCTAACCTATCAGAATTACTCCTAACTTCTCAGCAGAGACCATGAAAGCCAGAAAGGCCTGGACAGAGGTTCTGCAAACCCTAAGATAACACTGATACCAGGCAAGACTACTATATCCAGCAAAATTATCAATAAACATTGATGGAGAAAACAAGATATTCCATGACAAAAACAAATTCAACAGTACCTAGCCACAAATCCAGCTCTACAGAAGTTACTAGAAGGAAAACTCCACCCGAACTGGTCAAACTACAACCAAAACTACATAGGAAATAGGTAACTATACCATTGCAAAATCACAACCTCACAAAATCTCAACTGCTACAAATACCAAAAATGAAGGGACTTACCAATCACTGGTCATTAATATCTCTCAATGTCAATGGTCTCAATTCTCCAATAAAGAGACACAGACTAATGGAGTGGATGCATAAACATGACCCAACACTCCTCTGCATTCAAGAAACACACCTCAACCACAAGGACAGACATTCCCTCAGAGTAAAAGGTTGGGGAAAAATATTCCAAGCAAATGGTCACAAGAAACAAGCTGGGGTAGCCATTCTAATATCTAATAAAATAGACTATCAACCAAAATTAATCAAAAGAGATGAGGATGGACACTTCATACTCATCAAAGGTAAAGTCAACCAAGAAGACATCACGATTTTGAACATCTATTCTCCGAATACAAGGGTTCCCACATTTGTAAAAGAGTTATTAACAAAGCTTGCCCCACTCATCAATATCCACACATTAATAGTGGGAGACTTCAACACCCCACTTTCACTCAAGGACAGGTCTTTGATTCAAAAAGTAAGCCAGAAAATAACCTCATTAACCAATGTCATGAATCAAATGGATCTAACAGATATCTACAGAACTTTCCACCCAAACACAAAGGATTATACCTTTTTCTCAGTACCCCATGAAACGTTCTCTAAAATTGATCACATAGTTGGTCATGAAGCAAACCTCAATAGATACAAGAAGATTGAAATAATACCTTGCATCTTATCAGATAACCATGGTCTAAGGCTGGACTTCAACAACAACAGAAATAACAAAAAGCATTCTAACACGTGGAAACTAAACAGCTTTCTACTTAATGACACATGGGTCAGGGAAGAAATAAGGGAAGAAATAATAGACTTCCTGAAATTCAATGAAAATGATGGAACAACATACCCAAATTTGTGGGACACATTGAAAGCAGTGCCAAGAGGAAAATTCATAGCACTACGTGCCTTTAAAAAGAAAAAGGAATGATCCCACATAAACAACTTAAAAACACATCTGGAAGCTCTAGAAAAAAAAAGAAGCAGAAACACCCAAGAAGAGTAGATGCCTAGAAATAATCAAACTCAGGGCTGAAATCAATAAATTAGAAACAAAGAGAACAATCCAAAGAATCAACAAAACCAAGAGCTGGTTCTTTGAGAAAATTAACAAGATAGACAAACCGTTAGCCAATCTAACTAAAAGACAGAGAAACACTATCCAAATTAACAAAATCAGTAATGAAAAGGGAGACAAAACAACAGACACCGAAGAAATACAAAGAATCATAAGAACCTACTTTAAAGGCATTTATGCCACAAAATTCAAAAAATTAAGGGAAATGGACAAATTTCTCAACCGATTCCATTTGCTAAAATTTAAACAAGACCAGATAAACAAATTAAATAGCCCTATTTCGCCTATAGAAAGAGAAGCAACCATTTATAGACTCCTGACAGAAAAAAGCTCAGGGCCAGATGGTTTCAGTGCAGAATTCTACCAGTCCTTCAAACAGGAGCTAATACTGATACTATTCAAGCTATTCCGAAAGATAGAAATGGATGGAATATTACCAAATTCCTTCTATGAGGCCACAGTCACATTGATACCTAAACCCCACAAAGACCCAACAAAGAAAGAGAATTTCAGACCAATTTCTTTTATGAACATTGATGCAAAAATACTCAACAAAATAATCGCAAAGGGAATACAACAGCATATCAAAGAAATCATTCACCATTACCAAGTAGGCTTTATTCTAGGCATGCAGGGATGGTTTAACATATGGAAATCCATCAATGTAATCCATCATATAAACAAACTGAAAGAGAAAAACCACATGATCATCTCTTTAGATGCAGAAAAAGCATTTGACAAAATCCAACACCCATTTTTTTTTTTTTTTTTTTTTTAAGTTCTGGAGAGATCGGGAATACAAGGCACTTATCTAAACATAATAAAGGCTATATACAGCAAACCAATAGCCAACATTAAATTAAATGGAGAGATACTCAAGAAAATCCCTCTAAAATTGGGAATCAGAGAAGGCTTCCCACTTTCCCCATATCTCTTCAATATAGTTCTTGAAGTTCTAGCCAGAGCAATAAGACATCAAAAGGAGATCGAGTGGATCCAAATGGTATAGGAAGAAGTCAAATTATCCCTATTTGCAGATGATATGATAGTGTATATAAGTGACCCCCAAAATTCCACCAGAGAACTCCTACACCTGATAAACACCTTCAGCAAATTGGCAGGATACAAAATAAACTCAAAAAAAGTCAGTAGCTTTCCTGTATACAAATGACAAACAGGCAGAAGAAGAAATTAGGAAAACTACTCCCTTCATGATAGCCACAAACAATATAAAATATCTAGGAGTAACTCTAACCAAGCAAGTGAAGGACTTACCCAAAAAAAACTTCAAACCTATGAAAAAAAGAGATTGAAGATGATATCAGAAGATGGAGGGATTTACCTTGTTCGTGGATCGGGAGAACCAACATAGTAAAAATGGCCATCTTACCAAAAGCAATTTACAGATTCAACGCAATCTCTATCAAAATACCTACAAAATATTTTGAAGATATTGAAATATCAATTCTCAAATTTATATGGAGAAATAAAAAACCCAGAATAGCAAAAACAATCCTATACAATTAAAGCTCCTCCGGAGGAATCTCCATACCTGATCTCAAGCTGTACTACAGAGCAACAGTAATTAAAACAGCATGGTACTGGCAAAGCAATAGGCTGGTTGATCAATGGAATCTAATTGAAGACCCAGAGATGAATCCACACACATTTGCTCACTTGATTTTTGACAAAGAAGCCAAATCCATTCAATGGAAAAATGATAGCCTCTTCAACAAATGGTGCTGGTCTAACTGGATGTCTACATGTAGAAAAATGCAATTAGACCCTTATTTGTCACCATGCACAAAACTCAAGTCCAAGTGGATTAAAGACCTCAACCTCAAACCATAGACATTAATCCAGTTAGAGGAAAAATTGGGGAAGAGTCTGGAACACATAGGCACAGGAGACAACTTCCTGAACAATACACCAACAGCCTAGGCCTTAATGTCAACAATTATGAGGCTGAGAAGCTTCTGTAAGGCAGGTAACACTGTCAGTAGAACAAAGCAACAGCCTATAGACTGGGAAAAGATGTTCACCAACCCTTCATCTGACAAAGGTTTAATATCCAAAATATATAAAGAACTCAAGAAATTAAACACCACAAAACCAAACAACCCAATTGCGAAATGGGGCTTGGAACTTAACAAAGAATTCTCAACGGAGGAATATCAAATGGATGAGAAACACTTAAAGAAATGCTCGTCCTGTTAGTCATCAGAGAAATGCAAATCAAAACGACACTGAGATTCCATCTTACACCCATCAGAATGGCTAAGATCAAAAACTCAAATGACACCACATGTTGGCGAGGATGTGGAGAGAGAGGAACACTCCTTCATTGCTGATGGGAATGCAAACTAGTGCAACCACTTTGGAAAGCTATCTGGCACTTTCTCAGAAAAATGGGAATAAGGTTTCCTCAAGACCCAGCTATCCCACTCCTTGGAATATACCCAGAAAATGCCCTACCACACACAGGGACATATGCTCAACCATGTTCATAGCTGCTTTATACATAATAGCCAGAACATGGAAACAGCCTAAGTGTCCCTCAGTAGAAGAATGGACTAAGAAACTGTGGTACATGTACACAATGGAATACTACTCAGCTATTAAAAACAAGGAATTCCCGAAATTTCTTGATAAATGGATTGATCTAGAAATTATCATAATGAGTGAGTTCACCCAGAAGCAAAAAGAGACAAATGGTATATACTCACTTATATCAAAACACTAGTCCAAGGGATATGTACCATGAAAAAATTTACTTACCAAGAAAGTGGGTCAGAGGAGAGGACACCCTATTGATACTTTAGGCGAGAGTAGCATGGAAGAATGGGGAAATAGTAGTATCCACAGGGTCCTGGAAACCTACAATAAGAACTTTATGACAGGCAGATCTGGGTCCTGGGGTCCTCCTCAAACTAAGGCACCAGCCAAGAAGAATATAGGCAGTAAACTTCGAACCTCTACCAAGACCTAACTGACGAACAGGATATTCTCCACTGTTGAGTGGAGAGTGAGATCTGACTCTCACACGAACTCTGGTGCCCCTTTTCTGACCACGTCCCCTGGATGGGGAGGCCTGGCGGCACTCAGAGAAAGGATAGCAAGTTACCAAGAAGAGACTCGATATTCTAAGAGCATAGATAGGGGGAGGAGGTCTCCCTCAATCACAGACATAGGGGAGGGGAGAAGGGAAAAAGTGGGAGGGAGGGAGGAATGGGAGGAAACATGGGAAGAGATAACAATCTAGATTTAATATGAATAAATTAATAAAAAAGAAAAAATAAAGTATAGCAGCAAAATGCAAAAAAGAAATCTCCAATCAAAAGACAAACTAACTGCAAATTAGTAAAGATAAGGTAGAAAAAGATAATCATATTATTCTTCAGCCTTCATTAAAGAAGCTTCCTGCTGCAGAAGATGAAAACAAATACAAACACCCACTCTCAGTTGAGAGAGAAAGAGAGTAGAAAATTCAGCTTTCAATGGGATGTCTCCATCAAATCACTCTCTTCAGACTTACGGATGCCTGTGGAAGATGTGGCAGAGAGAATATATATAAGAGCCAGAGAAAAGGATGAACACTAAGAAAACAAGTCCTTCTAAATCAACTGAGTAAAACTCATGTGAACTCATAAGGACTAATACAAGAAACACAACACTTGCACTGGTTAGCACGGGTCCTTCCATTTTAATGTTTTTATTGGATTACTGAGTGTGTAAACAAATGTGTCTCTGATTCTTAGGCATTTTCTTTGGCTCTTTTCCTTTTATTGGTTTGTCTTTTCCAACCCCAGTGTTATCGTTTTTGTTTGTTCTTATTATACTTTATTATTATTTCTTAGGAGCGTTTTCTTTTGCAAAGAAAGACAGAAAGTGAGTGGATCTGGATGGAAAGGGAAATAGGGAGGGACTGGGAGGAGCAGAGGAAAAAATGAAATCCGGATATAATAGGTGAAAATATAATCCATTTTCAATTTAAAATACAGTCATATTAGAAATAAGTGAAATGGAAATTAGAAAAACGACATAAAGGATTGGAAAACCTAAGAGTTAGTTTATTAAGTAAAAAATTTAAAAACCTTAACTTGAAAGAACTAAGAAAAAGGGTGTAGAGTAAGAATCAGAATTTAAAGATGAGCCATGGCAATGGATACAACGTAAGTATGAATGATTACTAAAGAATACTTCAAGCTATTACATGCAAAAGGTGTGCAGCTGCACCATCTACAGCCTTGTTCCTCTAGAGCACAGGAGTAGTCTGCCAAGAGACAGAAGGAAACACCAGGAAACTGCATGCATGATTAAGGTTTATTGAAATTTACCAACAGGAAGCTAACAGGGAAGATAAACTTACTAACCAAAGAGCTAATACGGAAGAGAGTCTTACTAACAAGGTGAACTATCCCAATGCTAACAGAAAAAGAATGAAATTTCTGAGGACAGGAAAGAATAATAGTGGTGCTCTCAGGTCCACAAGAACATATGTAGTCTACAGAACTGCCTGGAAGCTTCAACACAGGATTCTTACAGCAAAAGTATTTATGAACAACATAGAATTCCTTTACCAATATAATTTCTCCAGGGAGAGAAATTTCAGAAGACACACTAAATAAGCATTGGTGTAACTAGCTGACCTTGTTGTGTGCTTATGTGAGAAGTGTTCTGAAGAATAAATGGTTGAGCATGCAGGTGAGAAAGCAAGTTCTTTTCTAGAGAATCGGTTCTTTTTTAAGTATGTAGATAAAGGAACAGGGTAGTCTAAGATTTCTCATCATAAAGCCACTTTTATTTTCAAGGGAACAACCCTTGACCAACAAGTGTCTTGAGAATAAATAGGGCCATTTCAAGGGCATTCAGTATTCTCTATTCTCTAGCTATAATACAATGACCTATAAGAAATTACAGGCAACATTGAACCCCAAAGGAAGAGCAAATCTCTACAGAGCATTTACAAATTACTAAATAAAATGAAGTGTCTGTCAACAGAAAAGGCCTAGGTCCAGATGGTTCCACTCGTGAATTCTCCAGTCATGAAAACAAAACAATAAAACAATGACAATATACCAATGGTAATTCTTTGTAAATTCTTCCAACAACCTAAAGAGTAGGGACAGAATATATGTACTTTGACTGATAAGTAAGTTAGGACAATGTCAAACTGACAAAGAAAATCCCGGCATTTGGGAGTACGTATGTGATTCTAGGGGACCTGTTATTAAATAATATAGGAATGATAGAAATGCAAATACTGTAGGATCTCAATTATATTTGGAATCTACTCAATTCAAACTATCAGTAGGTGAGAACAAGCAGGCAGGTAATGACTTGATGTTGCTGTGAAGTGAGAAAATGATGCCTGGTTAGTGTGAAGTTTTAGCTATAAAGTCAATAGAGTCTAGCAAGCTAGTGGACTACACAGAAAGTACCATAGAAGGTCACTGAATAGATTTCACATATTCTCAACCCCAAATAATCACATAATGGGAACTACATGAGATGTTGGATATGTTATTTAGTTTGACTGTTTAAAACGATCTGTGACACACACACACACACACACACACACACACACACACACACACACACACATGTACATCAAAACATAGACACTTTACTTACATATAATTGTGTTAATTATATCTGAATATTGGTGAGACTATGAGGGACTGATTTTGTTTTATTAGTTAAATATTGTAAAGTGTTTCCTATTTTTTTGTTTTGTTAAATACCAAAAATCACAATTGTGGCAGTAGATTATCACTGACCTCAATGTTTCAGAGGACTGAGGCCTTGGACGCAGTCCTACACGAGGGAAGTGGGAGTAAACATCTACTTAGACATAGCAGTTTTTATAACATCAGATCATGGAGATGGTCAGAGAACGGCAGTCAGAGTTGGCAGCTCCTGATGTGTTCAGTGCACATGATAAGCTATTTGGTGTATCCTAACTTCTGGATGTATTGACATGTTATACAATAGATTTCTGTATTCTGCTTTCTATTCTTTGTTGTGTAGGGGTTTTGGTGGGTTTACTTATAACTACAATGGTTTTTACACTGAATTGCAATTATTCCTTATATCAATGTTATTTATAATATTATATTAAAGCAAGTGGATAAATAAATCTTAGGTTACAGCAGTGTTATCATTAGAGACCATTTTTGGGGAAATGTCCAAAATAATATGGCTCATTCCTATTAAGGCAGTTATCTCTAAAAGGTAGAACGTGGTAACCAGGGGAGTCACTTAGCATCAGTTGCTTCCATAGCTGTTACAAGCTTCCAACCAGCAAAACAGCAGTCCCAAGTAGACAGAGCTTTTGGATTTCTCATCAGGGAATAATGAACTTAATATGCACCACACAGCTGCTTGGCATGAAGAAAGCCCTTCCTTAGCAGGGTACTTGCTTGTCCGTCTGCTGGGCTGGCCAGCTGCCTGCTCAAACTGGTCAACTCTGCCATGTGGCATAGGTTTCAAATTTGAGGGCCTTTGCCTGAGTAACTTGAATTAGAATAAAAAGGAACATTATCCAAACACTGGGCCATTTCCTAGGTTCAGTTTTAGCATGCAGTAGTTCATTTCCATAGTCTAATGTAGCTTCATTAACTAGCTCATTTTTTGGCTACACTTTATTTCCATTGAACAAAATGTTATAAGTAATATTGTCTAACTCATTGTCTAATTCTTTGCATCAAATAGTTTTAAAGTAACTTGTTTGAAATTTACTGCTTTTAATTGAGGGATAGTTCACAGAAATTATATGTATGAAAACTGTTTACCAGCAAAAATTAGTAATAACAACTTCTTGTCCCAAAGAACATTTATGAAATAATATGGAAATTCCCATATATATGTTAAAGACAAATATTACCTATGTAAGCCAAAAAAAGACTCTATATTGCCTTTTCCCATATGGATATTACAAACAAAATATATCATTTTGGACCCAATAACTCAAGATGCTTTTTGGAGAAGTTTGACTACAATATCTGCTTTGTATGGTAGATTTAAACCAAAAGATTAGAAATACAGAGCAGAAGATAGAATAGCAGAAATGGATTATTTATTCTGCATTCACTACAGAAACCATACCAAAAACATGAAGAGGAGGGGACTGGGTTAGTCACATGCTGTATTTAACACCTTTTTACGCTGTTCAGATTCACCCCTGTTTTCTGCTGATTCTATTTTATGCTGTTCACGACTTAAAGAATAAACATTGTTCCTTTTCTCTTATGCTGTATAAAACTCAACTCCAAATGTAACAAGGACTTAAACTTAAGATAAAACACCCCAATCTGCTTAAGAGATAGAAGGGAAAGTAGTTTCCAGTCTTTAATAGGGAAAATAAAATGGCAAAGGAATGCATGCAACTTCCTTAAATTTAAATTCACTTAAAAACAATACTTGTGTGGGATAGTGCTTAGATAAAATAATGAAGAATGCAAAATATTGGCAGAGATTCTCCATTTTGTCTGAGAACAAGTACTTGGTTGTGGAGAGAGAATAAACTTGATATATTTCACTCATTAATTTCATGAGTACTTAATGATTATAAAGGATTAGCTGTCTTTATTTAAGACATGCCAGCCAGCAGCAGTTGGCTCGTGATGAAATGAAAATTTTCTTTGTTTAAGTCTTTGATTTACTTTGGTTTAGTTTGAGGTTGAGATATGAATAAACATCCTTCATAGCTGTATGACATTCATAAATAACTATAAGGAGAGGTGTATTAAATGTCTATATGCACAACCATAATGCCTAGCTTACATATTTTACTTTATATATTTTACTCAAGCAACTACAAACATTTACTCATAGGATAGTATTTAAATGGAAGTGTGAATTCTGACTCCTGATTAACATAATTGACATAACTCAAGTCTGCAAACTCTTCACATACTAAAACAAAGCCATGGCTGTGCATTTGCAATTATAACTAGCTGATGTGGAATCTTGTTCTTCAACAAGAAACACTTATGTCCTTAGCTCAAATTACTTTCAGAGAAGTTTATATCTCACATTTCTGTCAGTTTCACCAAAAGGAAAGTCTATGTCACTAGATTATATATGGAGTAAAAATATTAATGGACAATGTAATTGCTAGACCAATTCTATTCCATGAAAGTTCATAGTTACAGTACTATTTAGAATAAAATTTGTCAATGAACCATTCCGCTTCCATTGCTGTAATAGAATGGCTTAGATAACCACTTTGTAAAAGAAAATGCTGTTTTGACTTATGCTTTTGAAGGTTGCAGTTCATGATATTTGCTCTGTTCCTTTTAAGCCTGTGACAAGGCAGCATATCATGGTGCAAGTTCGTAGAGGAATAAAAGCAGTCACCTCCAGGCCTCCAAGGGAGAAATCAAAAGTACTGCCCACAGTACTCTTCAAGGATATACCCAGTGTTAGGGTTGTATATGGAAATTCCCACACAGGGAATGCTGTATGCTGAGTATCAAGATGGTTAAGCTAGAGACTTAAGGATGTGCAGCCTACTATATAACTAAATCACTGAGGGAGGATACTGGGGGATCTCTTGTCCCAGTCTCTTCCCTTAATCATCTGCTTTTGTTAGGCATCAAATTCTGCCTCACTCTAAACTGAGAGTCAGCTAAGCTAAGAACTCCAAATTTCTGAAATTATGTCACAATAAATTATTTAAAACTTTTTATTTATTATAATTTATTTACATTACATTCCGATTGCTATTCCCTTGATGTTATCTCCCTGTTTGCACCCTCCCTCACTCTTCAGCCCTATTCCCTTCCCCTAGACCTCTGACAAGGGGGGCCTTCTCTCTTCACCCACCATCTGACCACAGACAATTAGGTCTCACCAGGATAGCCTGCATTGCCTGCAAGGCTGCCCCAACAAATGTATCAAATCACCTGCATTCCTCTTACTTTACATGGAGAACAAGCATCATTCTCTTAAGGTTTCTTCTGGCTGAATTGGGACGAATAATACCTTTGTAGGGACCCAAATAAAATTGGGGAAATGGTTCACAAGCTAGGAATAGCATTTGTGGTCCAGTTTGTAAATGTTGAGAAATTCCGGGCTTATGTAGAGTCCCTCCCTCCCTCCCTCCCTCCTTCCCTCCCTCCCTCCCTCCCTCCACTAGTCCTTAGAAAGTGAAGCCTTCCTGCTCTAACATCTGACCACAGCCTATGAAGTCTCATCTGTACTATCTATAAACTCTTCCTCTGTAGCCTGGCAACGCTGCCCTGCCACAGGGAAGTGATCAAAGTCTGGTGGCCAGTGTATATGTCCAAAGTAGTCCCTCTTCTCCACATTGTGAGACCCACAGAGACTGTGGTACTACATCTAAACAAAGGGTGTTGGTACACATAATACATGAACCTTGGTTGAAGTCTCAGTCTCTGTATTGTAGTGTAGTTATCCTGTACTATGTGGCTAACACCTACTTGTGAGTAAGTATATATACAATGCATGTATTTCTGGTCCTGGGTTACCTTACTCAGGATGATTTTTTCTAGTTCTACCCATTTGCCTGCACATTTCAAGATTTCCTTGTTTTTAATAGCTGAATAGTAGTCCATTGTGTAAATGTACCACAGTTTCTTTATCCATTCTTCAGTTGAGGGACATGTAGGTTGTTTCCATATTCTGGCTGTTATGAATAAAGCTGCTATGAACATAGTTGAGCAAATGTCCTTGTTGGATGGTGGAGAAATTCTTCGATATATTACCAGAAGTGATATGGCTGAAGTAGAATTATTCCCAATTTCCTAAGAAAGCACCAGACTGATTTCCAAAGTGGCTGTACAAGTTTGCATTACCACCAGCAATGGAGGAGTGTTTCCCTTTCTCCTCATCCTTGCCAACCTGTGCTGTCATCTGAGTTTTTTATTTTAGGCATCCGTATAGGTGTAAGATGTAGTTTCAGAGTTGTTTTTAGTTGCATTTCCCTGATAACTAGGGATGTTGAGCATTTCTTTAAGTGTTTCTCAGACATTTGATATTGCTCTATTGAGAATTCTCTGTTTAGTTCTGTACCCAATTTTTAAATTGGAGTATTCGTTTTACGGTATTTAATTTCTTGAGTTTTTATTATATTTTGGATACTAGCACTTTGTCAGATGTATGGTTAGTGAAGATCTTTCCCCAGTTTGTAGGCTGTCATTTTGTTCTCTTGACAGTGTCCTTTGCTTTACAGAAGCGTTTCAGTTTCATAAGGTCCCATTTATTAATGGTTGATCTTAGGGCCTGGGCTGTTGGTGCTCTGTTCAGAAAGTTGTCTCCTGTGTCAATATGTTCCAGGCTCTTCCCCACTTTTTCTTCTAACAGATTTAGTGTGTCTGATTTTATGCTGAGGTTTAATCCATTTGGACTTCAATTTTGTCCAGGGTGATAGATATGGTTCTATTTTCATTTTTCTACTTATACCTATTCAGTTAGACCAGCACCATTTGTTGAAGATTCTACCTTTTTTCCATTTTATATATTTGTCTTTTTGTCAAAAATCCAGTGTTCATAGGTGTGTGGGTTTATTTCTGGGTCTTCTATTCATTTCCACTCATCAACCAGCCTATTTCTATGCCAGTACTATGTTGTTTTTATTAATGTTGCTCTATAGTACAGCTTGAGTTCTGGGATGGAGATTCCTTCAGAAGATCTTTTATTCTACAGGGTTGCTTTAGCTATTCTGGGTTTTTTGTTTCTTCATATGAAGTTAAGAATTGATATTTCAAGGTCAGTTAAGAATTGTGTGGGTAGTTTGATGGGAATTGCATTGAATCTGTAGATTGCTTTTGGTAAGATGGCCATTTTTACTATGCTGATTCTCCTGATCTATGAGCATGGGAGATCTTTCCATTTTCTGAAATTGTCTTCAAATTCTTTCTTTAGATATTTGAAGGTTTTTTCATACAAATCTTTCCCTTTCTTGTTTAGAGTTACACCAAGATACTATGTATTATTTGTGGCTATTGTGAAGGTAGTAGTTTCTCTAAATTCTTTGGCAGCTTGTTTGTCATTTGTATGCAGGAAGTCTACTGATTTTATTGAGTTTATTTTGTGTCCGGCCACTTTGGGAAAGATGTTTATCAGTTGTAGGAGTTCCTTGATAGAATTTTTTATCTCACTTATGTATACTATCATATCATCTGTGAATAGTGATAGTTTGACTTCTTCCCTTCCCGGTTTGTATCCCCTTGATCTCCTTTAGTTTTCTCATTGCTCTAGCTATGAATTCAAGTACTATATTGAAGCGATATAGAGAGTGTGAACAACCTTTTCTTGTCCCTGATTTCAGTGGAAACGATTTAAGTTTCTCTCCATTTGTTTGATGTTGGCTATAGGCTTGCTGTATATTGCCTTTATTATATTTAGGTGTGGGCCTTGTATTCCTGCTCTCTACAGGACTTTTAACATGAATGGGTGTTGAATTTTGCCCAATGCTTTTTTAGCATCTAAGGAGATGATCAGGTGGTATTTTTTCTTTCGTTTTGTTTATATAGTGAATTACTTTGATAGATTTCCATATATTGGACCATGCCTCCATGCCTAGGATAAAGCCTACTTGGTCATGGTGAATGATAATTTTGATATATTCCTCAATTTGCTTTATGAGTGTTTTATTGAATATTTTTGTGTCAATAATCATAAGAGATATTTGTCCAAATTTCTTTTCTGAGTCTTTCTGTGGTTTAGATATAAAGGTGACTGTGACCACATAGAATGAGTTTGGTAATATTCCTTCTGTTTCTATATCCCGGAACAGTTTGAAGAGAATAGCGAATGGTCTTCTCAGAAGATTTGCTAGAATTCTTCTCTGAATCCATCTATGCTGGAATTTGTGTGTGTGTGTGTGTGGGGGGGGTGCGGTCAAAGACTTTTGATGACTGCCTCTATTTCCTTAGGTATGATAGAACTATTCACATTATTTACCTGATCTTGATTCAATTTTGGTAATTGGTAACTATCAAGAAAATTGTCCATTTCATTTAGATTTTTAAATGTTGTGGCATATAAGTTTTGAAGTAAGACTTGATGATTGTTTGGATTTCCTCAGTGTCTGTCATTATGTCATCATGTTCATTTCTAATTTTGTTGATTTGAATACTCTCCCTCTCTTTTTAGCTATTTTGGGTAAAGGTTTATCAGTCTTGTTGATTTTCTCAAAGAACCGGCTCTTGGTTCCGTTGATTCTTTGAATTGTTTTCTTTGCTTCTAATGTATTGATTTCATCCCTGAGTTTGATGATTTCTAGCCATCTACTCCTCTTGGTTGTGTCTGCTTCCTTTTGTTCTAGAGCTTTCAAATGTACTGTTAAGTTGCTTTTACGGGAACTCTCCAGTTTATTTTTAAAGATACTTAGTCCTCTTAACTTCCCTGTTATCACTGCTTTCATTGTGTCCCATAAGTTTGTATATGTTGTGCCTTCAGGTTCACTGAATTCTTGGAAGTTTTAAATTTCTTTTTTTATTTCATTCCTTACCAATATGTCACTGAGTAGGGAGTTGTTAATTTTCCATGAGTTTGTAGGATTTCAGTTGTTTATTTTGTTGTTGAGTTCCAGCTGTAATCCATGATGATTTGATAGGATGCCAGAGATTATTTTGATTTCCTTATTTCTGTTGAGTTTTGCTTAGTGATCAAGTATATGACCAAATTTGGAGAAGGTTCCATGAGGTGCTGAAGAAAAGATGTATTCTTTTGTGTTTGTGTGAAGTGTTCTCTAGATATTAGTTAGGTCCATTTGTTTCTCCATTTAGTTTCTGGCTGTAATATCTATCTATTGGGAAGAGTAAGGTATTGAAGTCTCTCACTATTGATGTGTAGGGTTCCATGTGTGATTTATGCTTTAGTTATGTTTATTTTATGAATGTGTGTGCTCCTGCATTTGGAGCATAGATATTCAGAATTGATACAGCTTCTTGGCATATTTTCTCTTTGATGAGAATGAAGTTAGTTTTGTTAGTTTTGATTGAAAGTCTATTTTATTAGATACTAGAATGCCTACTCCAACTTGCTTCTTTTGTCCATTTGCTTGGAATATGGTTTTCCAAACCTTTACTCTGAGATAATGTCTGTCTTTATTGCTGAAGTGTGTTTCTTGTATGCAGCAGAATGATGGATCCTGTTTTGGCATCCATTCTTTCAGCCTGTGTCTTTTTACTGGGGAGTTGAGGACATTGATGTTAAGAGATATTAATGACCAGTGATTGTTAGTTCCTTTTATTTTGATGTTTGTTCTTGGTAGAGTATGTGTGTTTATTTCCTTTCTTTTGGATTTGTGGATGTGGAGTTATTTATTTCCTGTGTTTTCCTGGGTGTAGTTAGCCTTCTTGAGTTGGAGTTTTCCTTCTAGTGCCTTCTGTAGGGCTGGGTTTGTGGCTAGGTACTGATTAAACTTGGTTTTGTCATGGAATATCTTGTTTTCTCCATATTAGGTGATTGACTATTTTGCTGCATATAGTAGTATGGGTTAGCATCTGTGGTCTCTTAATGTGTGCATGAATTTGGTCCAGACTCTTTTAGCTTTCATTGTCTCTGTTGAAAAGTCAGGTGTGATTCTGATGGGCTTGCCTTTAGATGTGACTTGACCTGTTTCTCTTGCAACTTTTAATATTCTTTCTTTGACTGTAAATTTAACATTTTGATTATTATGCTGCAGGACAGTTTTCTTTTCTGGTCAATTCTATTTGGAGTTCTGTAGGGTTCTTCTATGCTCATGGACATTTCTTTAGGTTGGGAAAGTTTTCTTCTATGATTTTCTCAAAAATGTTTTCTGGGCCTTGGATCTCTGAGTCTTTTGCTTCTTCTATTCCTATTAGTCTTAGATTTTTGTCTTTTTATAGTGTCCTAGATTTCCTGTGTGTTTTGTATCAGGAAATTTTTATTCCTGACTTTTTCTTTGATTGATGTATTTGTAACTTTGATTGTATCTTCCACACTTGAGATTCTCTATTCCATCTCTTGTCTTCTGTTTGTGTTGCTTGTGTCCATTGTTCCTGTTCTCTTCCCTATGTTTTCCAACTCTAAGATTGCCTCAGCTTGTGTTTTCTTTGTTGCTTGTAATTGCCTCCTTTGGTCTTGAAGAGTTTTCTTTCTTTCTACTGTTTGAACAAATTTTCCTTTAATTTTTATAGGATTTATTCAATTCCTTCATCTGTTTGGTTGTATTTTCCTGTGTTTCTTTGAGTGATTTACTTTCTTCTTTCAAGGCTACTATCATTTTCATCACCTCAGGTTTAAAGTTTTCTCCTTTTACCTTATGGGTGTTCATCTCTCCAGGGCTTGCTGAGAGAAGATGACTGGTTTCTGGTGTAGTTATATGGCTCTGAGTTTTGTTCATAGTCTTCTTGTGCTGTCCTCTAGACATCTGGTTGTCTCTGGTGTAAGCAGGCCTAGATGTTGCTCCAATGAGGTTGCTGTCTATGTCCCACGATGGCCAGTCAGGTTGGGAGCAAGTAAAGAGAGCTCCAAGGCAAAAGTTGCTAAAATCCCTAGAGGCCTTCTCAGGATATTGGACAGTGGGTATTAGAGTCTGCACCCAGTTCAGTTCCGCTGGGTTCCCTGATTGTATTCCAGTCGTGTCAGGCAAGAGAGGAATAAACTGATACATTTCCAAACCCAAATCTGTTTAGGTCCTTACAATTCTTTTTGAGATGGCAGGGCTTTACCTTTCTGCTCTTTGTTCTAGATGAGCAAGGCCAATAGGCAGTTGAGGGCCTGTGAGAGATTCAAGCTTAAAGCTACTAGGGTGCCCCACAGACTTTTTTGAGTTGGCAGCAAATGTGAGTCTTGATCGGCACTAGACTTAGCTCTGCCTATCTGCTCTGTATTACAGTTGGACCAGGCTGGTAAGTAGCTGGGAGCGTGAGGGTGGGGACCGAGGGGTACCAGAGCCCAAAGCTGCTCAAGGCTTTCTTGAGATGACAGGGTTCTGCTTATCTGTTCTGTGGCCAAGTTGGGCTAGGCTAGTAAGCTGCTGGCCAGCAGAGGGAAATTAGAGCCCAAAGCTGTTCTTCAAATGGCAGCTAATGTGCGACTATGGCCAGTGCAGGTCTCTGCTCTGGGGGCTTGCCCAGGCCAATAAACTGCAGCTGGGCAGAGCTGAACCTGCCAGCAGGGTAGTAGGGTAGCAGCTAATGTGGATTGTGGCCTACACAGGTCTCAGTGTGTCTGCTTTGTGTCATAGCTGAACCAGAGCCAGAGCAGGATGCTTCAAGTGGGTGAGGGGACACAGACGCTGGCCTGAAGTTGCTCACAGGATGGCAGCTAATGTCTATTGTAGAAGGCGTCTGGATTCAGCTCTGCTGGTGCACTCTGTGTCACAGATGTGCCCAGGTAGTGAGCAGCTGGGAGGCTGTGAGAAATCAGAACTCCAAATAGCTCTGATGCTCCGCAGGCCCTCCTGAGATGGCAAGGCTCTACCTATTTGCTCTGTGAACCAGCTGGGCTAGGCAACCAATCAGCTGGGGCTCTGAGAGAGTTCAAAGCTCAAAGGTGCTTGAGAGGCCCCGAGCTCTTTCTTGAGAGGCAGCTCGTGTGGATTGTGTCCAGTGCCAGGACACAGTTCTGCATGTCTGCTTCCTGCCCCAGATCTAGCAAGTAGTATACAGGTAGTAAGAGCCCAAAGTTGCGCAGATATCCCACAGTCCTTCTCAACATGGCAACTAGTGTGGGCTGTCCCCCAAGAATTTTCTGTGGGTTACCTGACTAGCCAGGGGTTAGCCACCACTGTGGATCTCTCTTAACTGGGGATAAGCCGCACTGGTGTTTTGTAGGTCTCAGTTTGTTCTTTAGGTCACTGTATAGTCCTAGTTGTCCTGCTAATCACACAAAATGTGCAATTCATGTTGCCATCTTGGATCTCTTGGTTTTACCTTACAAACATAAGAATTTAGCCTTTCTGTTTTGTGACCTAATATAGGCTAGCATGTACTTCACAGCGTGTATTGACTTCTATGTCTTTCTGTACCTGGCAGAGCTGCCACCTATCCCATGCAAGAAAGTCTCACATCTATAAGCATAATACTGTTGCCTAAAACAATATGACATCTTTCTCCTCAGCTCTTGGCCATATGAGGCATGCAGCTTGAATGCCTGTTTTCCTGCATAACTTTGAGTCTTTACATTGGCCAACAGAATATCTTTTTTTTTTTTTTTTTTTTTTTTTTTAGGCCAAAATGCTTTTGAGCATCAGTTCTCCTATGGGAACCCCACTTCCTAAAGAGACTGGCTGGCTTTTTAAAGCAGCATGACTGTTCAAGTCTCCATTCCATGTATATACGAATGCTGAATTGTGTGTTACGTGTAAAAGCCCACCTATCCACAGAAGAAAAGGCCAAACACAAGTGGAATGAAGACAAACTTCACAGACTCATCCTCTCCTTATATAAACCCAAGATTGGTGTATACCCATTCTGTAGATGAGTAAGGACATTATTATCCATTACTAAGAAAAAACCTTAGTGACTTTAAGGGAAACGGTATCATTTTGCATCCTAGACTTTCCTTTGCAGCTTTTTCTTATCAGTACAGGGTTCCACCCTGACTTCATTATGTAGACCAGTCTGGTCTAGAATTGACAGACATCTACCTGTCTCTGTCTCCTGTGCATTGGGATTAATGCATGTGCCATCACCAGCATGATCAAATATTTTATCTCAATTCCAAATCACTGTAACTGTATCAAACAAGAAATAAGAAATTCTCAGTTTTGGGACAGTTGTGTCATCTTATACTGCAACAGTGAAACCCCATCTATTATTCTTTGGAATTTAGTTGTTAAAATGTATAAGAGGGCCCTTTCCAGAAATAGCTGATAAACATCTTGAAGCCAGAGAGGTCTGAGTTCCAGGTACTAGAGAGTTTATATTTTCTACTGGGAATAGCCTTTTTCCTCTCTCTATTTTTATTGTTTGTAATTTAACACTCCATCTCTCAGTTATCTCTCTGCTCAATTCTACTCTATTTTGAACTTTCCTAGTGAGGGCACAGAAAACTGTGACCACCATTGAACACACTGCACCCAGATTCCTAACAATAAGCAAAACAAAGACACAAAAGATCCAAGCGCCATCTGTCATGGTGTTTTCCATTTCAGTCTCAACTCTAGGCTTAGCTCTCCTAATGTGCTTATGGTCCTAAAGCTGGGCCCTCAGGCTATGATCCAAAAGAGGCCTTAACAGCCTCCGTCTTTGTTTTAATATAGGGAGTAACACCATTCCCTAGCTTGGTCTAGAATGTTGTTGGTTTCCTAGTTCCACCTTTCCCAACCTGCTTTTGTAGCCACTGCTGCTCTATGACAGTTGAGTCCATGGTCAGATGCCAGGAGCAGCGCCTGTGAAGTACCCTGGCTCATCAAAGCACATGTGCCAAGCTAGCATACATGCCTTTTGAAACCTGCAAGATTTGGGGGGGGGGAATACACCATTTCTCAGGAATCATTGCCCCTGCCCCTTCTCAGCAGCTGTAGTTTGAAAGGTGGCCTGGGTTCTCTGTTTCTTAAAGAAATAGTGTACCCTAACTGGGATATTTTGTCTTTCTAAGTTAAGTTTCTGTGTAAGTACTTGCTCCATATTGGGTACCAAATATTGTAATAAATAAAAGTGGCTAATAATGTTTGTTATTAAAGCTTACAATTTTGTGGCAGGAACATATCAACAAAAGTCAGATACTTGATTGATTTTTAATAAGCCTGATTTTACCTTTGGCAGGGCAGATACTAACCTCCTTTTATCTCCCAGTTCCACATCCTATACCAATTGATCTACTCATTCCTATCTGGGCTACTTCCCATCCATAATCCATAAATACATGTGCATGCCTGGGCTGTTCTCCTCCATCCATGATGATCTGGCTATGTCCTTCTCTCCATGCCAACCCATTGTGGCTTTGCTTCATTCTTTTTTTTAAAATTTTTTTATTAATTTATTCTTGTTACATCTTAATGGTTATCCCATCCTTTGTATCCTCCCATTCTTCCCTCCCTCCCATTTTCCCCTTATTCCCCTCCCCTGTGACTGTTCCTGAGGGGGATTACCTCCCCCTGTATATGCTCATAGGGTATCAAGTCTCTTCTTGGTAGCCTGCTATCCTTCCTCTGAGTGCCACCAGGTCTCCCCCTCCAGGGGACATGGTCAAATATGAGGCAACAGAGTTCGTGTGAAAGTCATACCACACTCTCCACTCAACTGTGGAGAATGTTCTGTCCATTGGCTAGATCTGGGTAGGGGTTTAAAGTTTACCGCCTGTATTGTCCTTGGCTGGTGCCTTAGTTTGAGCGGGACTCTCCTCCATCTGTCTATCTCCTTCCTTCTGTCCTCAAAGCCTGTGAACCTTAGCTCTGCTTCTCATTTCTGCCATCCAAGGCTTCAGCATCTTTATTTAGCAAATCAGGGATAATTACATCATGTGTGTATAGGAGATGGTTCAACATTCATACAAATGCCTGTGATAGGGCAGTAGCCAGATCTCAGAGCACTGAAATCAGCATCTAAAAAAACAGTACCTGAAGCCCTCCTCCAACAGGTTGGCTTTATCCTGCAAATGAAGAAATGACTTGACAAACATATGTTAGTAAATCACATAAATAGAAACTGCTGTTACCATAAAAAACTAGTTCTCAAGGAAAAGGAATTCAGGTAAGTTGCAGCTCAGGAGTCTCTGGTTCTTATGTCTGAACTACATGGTGGCTTCTGCAATAGAAAGCAACCTTCCTGCCACCTCTGGGGAAGTGGGCAACCAATGGTATTAGCAATAGTCTGTAATATGTTGAGGTCTATTGGAAATCTCTGACTGACAACTCAAATTCTGAGTCCTTTATTATTATTATTATTTTTAATGTGGTCTTTGGCTCTTAGAGGAAACATTGTCAGACCAGAGGAGAACATTTCACTTAAACTGTATATATATATATATATATATATATATATATATATATATATATATATATGTGTGTGTGTGTGTGTGTGTGTGTGTGTGTGTGTGTGTGTGTGTGTATTACTTTTATTTTAGGTAAATATTTAATAGAGTGCTTATGACATTTTCAGGCATTCTTACTATTAGCTTTTTTCTCTTCCTTCCTTCCGCATTTATCTTTCTCTTTCCTCCCTAATTAAACCCTCCACATATCCCATTTCTCTGATTGGTTCACTAGGACACTGGTTGCAGATAACTTTTAAAGACTGATTTCATTTATCCCATAGGTTTTATGTTGTTTTTTAATTTAAATTAGGGACTAGAAATATATTTATTGTTTTCAGTGAACTTTTCATTAAATAGCATGTTGTTTAGTCAATATAAGTTTATGTGTTTGAAATAACTTTACTTGCTGTTTATTTTTACTTGTATTCCAATTTATTAATATAGAAGATAAGAAGTTTTTTCAGTTTTTCAGTAACTTTTGCAAGATGAGTTTTGTCCTAATATATGATATATCTTAAAATAACTTATACTGGATTTTAAGAAGAATAGGTATTTCATAGAGTTTAGATAGATGATCGATACATTTGATGTATGATGCTATTTAACTGAAATGTTTTTGCGTTTTTTGGGGGGGAGGAGACAGGATGTCTTTTAATAAGGTGGCATATAGAAGTGATCCATTCTTATGTATTTCTGTTTCTTTTGGACATCATATCTAAGAGATTTTGTATTATGGAATTGGGTGCACCTGTGTTCAAAGGATGTGACTTTAGAATTGTAATGTCTTTTTTCACAGATTGATTATTTAATTAGAACAAAGTGACTTCCTTTTTGTATTATAGCTACATTTGAGTTAAAGTTTTCTTTTTTCTATGTTGCAGTAGTGATGCTTGCTTGCTGTCTTGTGTCATTTGCTTGAAATATCTTCTCCCATCTTTTAATCCTCATGTAGTAATTATCTTTCAGAGTAAGACATATTTCTTGAGGATATCAAATAGATCTATTTTTAAAGCTTATCTGATAGTCTGTGCCTTTTGCCTGGAAAATGCAGATTATAAATCTTCAGAGTTATTTTTGATACTTATTAATTCTTATAATTTTGTAAATTTTCTAATGTTTTTCTTAATGCTGTTTTCTTAAGTTTTAGCTCTGCTTTTTTCCCCTTATATCTTCTTAGGTGTGTTTATTGTTCTCTTGACTTTGAAGTGTTTCCTCCAGTATCCTATGAAGAGTCTGTCTATGATCATAAATTCCTTTAGCCCACTTTTATCACAGATTGTTTTCTTTCTCTATCAATCACAACGGATAGTTTTCTGGATCCAGTTGTCTGGGTTAGAAGTTATGGTCTTAAAATATGTAGTCCAAGCCCTTTGGTTTGAAAGTTTCTGTTGAGATGTTAGCTGCTTGTTTGTTTTCAGACCCTTTTCTGTGACTGGGTGTTTCTTCTTTCCAGGTCTCTTTACATGTTCTTTGTTCTGTGTATTTTATGTTAGAAATCTGCTTTGATGTTGGGGACATTTCTTTTCTGCTTCTATACATTTAGTGTTCTGTGTTACTCTACACCTGGATGAGCCTCTGTATAGTTGGAAAATATCACTGAAAATAATTTCTTTGCTTTTAGCTTAGAATTATTCTTTACCTTTTAAGTGCATAATTCAGAGATTTGATTTTTCATTGTGTCCCAAAGATCACACATGCTCTTTTCACACATTTAAAACAATTTAACATTTCCTTTAGCTGAATATTTCAATTGATCTGCCCAACCAATAATCCTCAATATTTTGTCCTACCTGAGGCACACCATATTAATGAGATTTCCCACTGAACCTTTATTTGGTTTGTTAAGTTTTTCTAATTGAGAATTTCAGTTTATTTTAAATAAATATATATATGTATTTTTTAATCTTATTTTTATGTGATATATTAATTTTTCCATTTAATTTATTCATACTTTTGTGGGGGTTTGTTTTTCATTTGTTCACCTTTGGAATTTCCTGGCATTTCATTGAAGTCATTCTTATATAGGGACATTACTCTGTGACTGGTAGGCTTTGGAGAAGAACGTTGCTGTACTTGTTCATATTACTTGCATTTTTACATTGGGACTTGTGTATGAAAGCTTTTCATTTGGAGATCAAGTTTCTTTCAATAAAAGTCTTTGCAATATTCTGGAGTATAACATTGGAGTTGCTTTGAGATGTATTTTCTAATTTCATTTGTAAGTATGCTATTCAATGCTCTCCATGCTTTTCCCCTGAGAGTAGAATATTGTTTACAGAAATTATCACTGTCCATGTAAAGACTACATTGATTGCTGGATTACTTCTGGCATTAATCTTCTTTCTTCCCGATTTCCTATGAATCCGTAATACTGCTGGGAATTCCCTCTATGATAGATGGCATCCTTTGTGTGGTCTTTATATCCTGTGACTATTGTGGACTAGATAATATTTCTAGGTTTGACTCTTGATCAATCTGTTGCTTTGGACAAGACTTTGAATCTTGTTACAGGAGTCACAATTCTTACTCCAGCTACTTTTCCTTTTAAGTTCATAGTCTTTGGATATAGATCTTCTATAGGAGTCTCTACAGATTATTAGCTCTTATCATTGGAATAGATTTCTTGCACATATGTATTGAGTAAATATTTGATACAGTTCTTTGTACCATTTTATTTAAAGTAGGTGTTTGCATGGTGTTTATTGAGGGAGCTGACTGGTGATGACTCAGAGATGGGATGAATGATATGATTTACATTCAGCTAGGATACAATAAGTCATTTGGCCAATGGGTGGAGAAATGTAGGCTCTAGTGTACAGATGATGATTTGAAGGACATGACTAGCACATGGCATACAGAATTAGATATGTGATGGTTGACCTAGTGGGGCAAGGATGCAGGATGACAGTGAGACTGCAGACTTGGCACCTGATCAGTGACCTCAAGAGTATGTCAATGTGTAATTCTGATTTATTTATGAGACCTTATATGTCTGTTTTTACAAAGCTACCCTGTATTGTTTCATCTATTTGTTGTTTCCATGTTTACTATAAATGGTTTTTTACTTCACTTGTTTTGCACTTGCCAAGTATTTGGGAGTAAGTGCTGTTATACTAATTTGCTTTTATTCATTGAGTATTACTTGAAATTGAACCTTTAAGGACAGCATGCTTAATAAAAGTCCTCAAATAATATTGGAAGTTTCAAACCAATATAATTAAAAATTGCTCCACAGAAACAAAAGAGTGTTGATGACTGTTTCTATTTCTGTAGAAGAAATAGGACTATATAATTTATCTGATCTTGATTCAAGTTCATCAAGTGGAACCCATCTTGAAAATTGTCCATTTCCTTTAGATTTTCAAATTTTGTTGCATATAGGCTTTTGAAGTAAGACCATCAGTGTCTGTTGTTATGTCTGCCTTTTCATTTCTTATTTTGCTAATTTGGATAGTGTCTCTCTGTCTTTTACTTAGTTTGGCTAACAGTTTATCTATCTTGTTGATTTTCTCAAAAAAAAAAAAAAAAAAAACCAGCTCTTGGATTTGACGAGTCTTTGAATTGTTCTCTTTGTTTCTAATTTACTGAATTCATCCCTGAGTTTGATTATTTCCAGAAATCCACTCCTCTTGGGTGTTGCTGTTTCTTTTTTTTCCTAGGTCTTCCAGATGTGTTATTAAGTTGCCTATAAGAGATGTTACCAAATCTAGCCAATGGACAGGACATTCTCCACACGTACTCTGGTGCCTCATATTTGACCATGTCCGCTGAATGGGGAGGGCTGGTGGCACTCAGAGGAAGGATAGCAGGCTACCAAGAAGAGACTTGATACCCTATGAGCAGATACATGGGGAAGAAGTCCCCCTCAGTCAGTCATAGGGGAGGGGAGTAAGGGGAAAATGGGAGGGAGGGAGGAATGGGAGGATACAAGGGAGGAGATAACCATTGAGATGTAATATGAATAAATTAATAAAACAAAATTTTAAAAAGAGATGTTATCAATCTCTTTATGAAGGTACTTAGTCCTATGAGCTTTCCTCTTAGCACTGCTTTCAATATGTCCTATAAACTTGGGTATATTGTACCTTCATTTTTATTGAATTTTAGGAAGTCCTTAATTTCTTTCATTATTTCTTCTCTGACCCAATTGTCATTGAGTGGAGAGTTGTTCAGTTTCCATGTTTATGTAGGCTTTTTGCTTTTTCTGTTGTTGAAACAAGCAAGTGAAAGAGTTGTATGAAAAGACTCGAAGCCTCTGAAGAAGGAAATTGTAGACGATATCAGAAGGTGAAAAAATATTCCTTGTTCATGGATAGGGAGAATTAACATAGTAAAAATTGCCATCTTACCAAAAGCAATTTACAGATCAAGGGTAATCCCTATCAAAATACCTACATACTTTTTAAAGACCTTGAAAGATCAATTCTCAACTTCATATTCGAAAACAAAACCCAGAATAGCTAAAACAATACTGTACCATAAAAGATCCTCCTGAGGAATCTCTATCCCTGATCTCAAGCTGCACTATACAGCAACAGCTATTAAAATAGCATTGTACTAGCATACCAATAGTCTGGTTGAACAATGGAATCAAATTGAAAACTTAGAAATACATTCATACACACAGATACTTGATTTTTGACAAAGAAGCCAAATCTATATGATGGAAAAAGGATAGCATCTTCAACAAATGGTGCTGGTGCTGAGAAAAATGTCTCATGTTGTAAAAGGCATTTCAAAATGAAGCAAATATGCTAATGTAAAATCAGAGACTGTGACATTTCTAGGGGAAAAATAGCAAAATATACAAAAGACAAATTGGATAAACCATCATGTTCATTTTAGACTTAAATGTATCTATATATCTGAATAAGTCTAAGTCTGGAACTGAAACACTTGTACAATGTAAATTTTAAGGCATTGAAAAAAGAAAGCAAAGAAGATTCCTCAAGATAAAAAGATTTCCTATGCTCATGGATTGAGAAAAGGCCATACTACCAAATGCAATATACACAATGGAAATCTCCATGAAAGATTTGTTGCTGATGCTCCAAGAAATAGAAAAAGTAGTCATAATTTTATATGGAAACAGAAAAGGCATATATCTGAAAGAATCATGAAAAAGCAAAAGCTGCTTGAAGTATCACCATAACAGACTTCAAATTATACTATAGGATATAGAATTTAAGAATATTATTATCCTCATAAAAACAAACTTATTGATCAACAGGATATCATTGAGAACCTGCATATCAAACCACATTCTTCAGCTGCCTAAATTTTGAGAAAGAGTTCTACAATATACATTGTAGTAAAGATATCTTCAACAGATATCACTAGTCAAATGCCAAGTGATATGTCAAAGAATTACCTTTATCTTCATTTTTAAAAATCCCCGTGAAACCCAGTTCCAAATGGATCAAGAACTTTGAGAAAAGACAAAATACTTTTGATCAGATAGAGGAGAGAGCAGGAATACATCTTAAGACACAGGATAAAATTTTCTAGAGAGAGTCCTAATAGCATAGACAATAAGACCAAAACCTAGTGAATGGGATACCATGAAATAAAAATATTATTCTGTTCAGCAAAGGAACCATATTTTAGAGAAGCAGCAACCTACAGGATGAGAAAATGCCTTTACCACTTATACATCTGACAGTGATATGGTATATAGAATATACAAAGAACTCAGAAAAGTAAACATAAAGATAATAATCAATATAATTAAAATGGAATATAGAATTAAACAAAGGTGCCTTAGTTTGAGCGGGACCCCTGGGCCCAAATCTGCCTATCATATTGTTCTACTTTCCCAGATCTAGCCAATGGTCAGAATATTCTCCACAGTTGAGTGGAGAGTGTGATATGACTTTCTCACGTACTCTGGTGCCTCACATTTGACCATGTCCCCTGGAGGGGGAGACCTGGTGGCACTCAGAGGAAGGACAGCAAGTAGCCAAGAAGAGACTTGATACCCTATGAGAATATATAGGGGGACATAATCCCCCTCAGGAACAGTCATAGGGGAGGGGAATAATGGGAAAATGGGGGGGGGGGAGGAATGGGAGGATACAAGGGATGGGATAAACATTGAGATGTAACAAGAATAAATTAATAAAATAAAATAAAATTAAATTAAACAAAGGTTTCAAAAGATGAGATACAATTAGATGAGAATCATTTATAAAAATACTAAATACCTTAGCCATCATAAAAATGCTAATTAACTCCTTTGAGATAGATATAAAACATAAATCGCTGAAACAGAAAAACCAAATCTACAAACAACTACAACAACAAAACCCAAACCAACTATAATAAATGCCTGCATAGATATGGAACAGTGAGGCTCTTGTTAATTGCTGTGGGAGTTCACTAAGGGGAGCAGCCAACATGAAAATCATGTGGAAGTCCATCAAAAAGCTAGAAATAGATATAACACACAGTTTAGCTATACTAATTTTGAGGACTCTATATCCTTTGTCCAGAGGACTCTATATACTACTAAAGTAATGCCTGCTCCTTCATGTTTATTGCTACTCTATTCATAAACTCTTGATGTAGATGTAGATGAATCAATATGGAAAATATGATATATTCATACAATAGACTGCTATTCAACTGTTAAGAAAAATAATAAAATTCACAGGTAAATGGAAGGAATGGAACTATAAACCATTATCTTGAGCTAGGTAACCTAGACAGAGGAAGAAAAGCATTGACTGTTTTCTCTCATTTGTGAATAGTAGCTTGGATGTATAATTAGAAATAACTGTAGATGTCAATATATTAGTAATCATCCACAGGAAGGGGCTTTTGATGTAGGAGACATAGAATCCATCTACATAGATGGTTAAAGAAAAGCGGAAAACCAGAGGTTAAATTGGGATGGAGAATGAGAGGGAAGAACTTTAAAGCTATTATGTGAGAACCTAATATATAAAAACCTATATAGAAAAGTTAAAACCTAATTATCCTATAATGGAGAGACCATTTGGCACTGCCAGTTAACACACAAATCCTAGCATGCTAGCAATGTGTAATCTCCTCTGGAATCATTGGCTGGTTAAGTACCTTAGATGTGTTTTCCCATTGTAGGCTATTCTCAGTGCTAGTAGTTTTCCTACAAAACTTTAATCTAAGGTTGTATTGTGGGCTGTAATTTTTGATCCAACTTTATAATTCTATTAGACGAGCATATCAAGGTGGTACTGACTTGGAGACTTCATCGTTGTTGGCTGTTTTCTACAGTGAAGAGAGTTTCTATGTACACCACTAGGGGATAAAAAGCAGTGACAAATCATACCCAGTTGTGAGAACCTTCAAAAATCCAAGAGAATTCCTGCAATACCATGTAGGTCCTTGGCTCTGGAGCCAATTCTTCCCTGGGCATTGAAAAGATTGTACAATATTTGTCCACTGTATTTTGGATCTACAAGAACTAATTCTCCTTGATGTAACTGTATCTTTGCCATATCAGAATTCAGATTCTCTCCTTATCAGAAATAACTGTGTCAGTCCATGTAAATATTTGTAATAGACTCATTTTGCACCAATATTTTAAGTAACAAAGATGGAATATTTACTAGTCATAAGAATAAATAATATTTTTCTTATACACCCTCCTACCTTGAAGCACATTTCTATAGAATGAACATATAGCTTTGCCTTTACTTTTAAACACCCATCTTGGAGCAGCTGTTCATTATTCCTTACTCATTATCTTCCTAGAAAGAGGAAAGGTTTGTCTTTGCATTGGAAAGCTGAAATGCATAGATCCTCCTGGAATTTGTAGATTAGTTATAATTTATTCAGTGCCCAAAGGATAACATAAGAGGATTAGCTAGTGTAGGATACGCACAGAAAGAGTCCATCGGGCAGCTATGCTGCAACTAAGCCAATGAAACCAATTTAAGCCAAAGTGCATTTTTCTTTTTCTTTCTTTCTTTTTTTTTTTTTCTTCAAATAACAGAATAAGTTGACAATAGTTTTTAACCCAGTATCGTCTTCAATGTGATTTTCTATATCTTCAATCTCTAAATGTAAATTGTCAGGTCATAAAATGCTGCATAATATTAGCAATGTTTTCTAAATTTTTATTTAGGCTTATTTATTAATATAAGAACAAGTCTTATTAGTAAGAATTGGGTTTACCTATTTTATTTGTTACTAAGATGTGGAATTTTATAACATTTCCCTCACAGTTTTGCTTGCCAATAATTAGTCTAGTATATTATAGTACATAACCTTATATAAAAGACAATGATTTGACTATTCAAACTGCTTACTTGAGTTGCTGTTTTGGGGGTTCTCATTTGCTATGGCTTTAGGAAAGATATTTTTAAAAATGGATAACCAAAGAGTCTGATTTCTAGATTATACCCTTAAAAGAATTTGTTTTGAAGTTATGCTTTTCAAAATTTATCTAGGATCAGAAATGTTTTTAATGACTCTTTTTGGAAGGCTGTCATGGCATACTGGTATTAACATGTTAAGATGTAAATTTTTTCAAACCTATTACTGTTTTTATCACTTGTACTCTGTTCCTCCAATAAAGTGTGTTGAACTAACCAGAGATTGATGAAATTGTCTAGTTCCTCTGAAATAGAGACAGAAATTTCTAATTCAGTTGAGGCTCTGTCTAATTGATGCATGAGATTAAGTCTGTCTCAATCATTATTATTTATATTAGTAGGTACTCAATATTCAGAGCTATATATTTATTTTTTTAAGTTTTTAAAATTAATTTATTCATATTACATCTCGATTGTTATCCCTTCCCCTGTTTCCTCCCATTCCTCTCACCCTCCCACTTCCCCCCTTCTCCCCTCCCCTATGTCTGTGATTGAGGGAGACCTCCTCCCCCTATATATGCTCTTAGAATATCGAGTCTCTTCTTGGAAAATTGCTATCCTTCCTCTGAGTGCCACCTGGCCTCCCATCCAGGGAACGGGGTCAGAAAAGGGGCACCATAGTTTGTGTGAGAGTCAGATCTCATTCTCCACTCAACGGTGGAGAATATCTTGTTCGTCGGCTAGGTCCTGGTAGGGGTTCGAAGTTTACTGCCTATGTTCTCCTTGGCTGGTGCCTTAGTGTGAGGAGGACTCCAGGACCCAGATCTGCCTGTCATAAAGTTCTTCTTGTAGGTTTCCAGGACCCTGTGGATCCTACTATTTTCCCATCCTTCCATGCTACTCTCGCCAAAAGTCTCAATAGGGTGTGCTCTCCTCTGACCCACTTTCTTGGTAAGTAAATTTTTTCATGGGAAGTATCCCTTGGACTAGTGTTTTGATATAAGTGAGTATATACTGTTTGTCTCTTTTTGCTTCTGGGTGAACTCACTCATTATGATAATTCTAGATCAATCCATTTGTCCACAAATTTCGGGAATTCCTTGTTTTTAATAGCTGAGTAGTATTCCATAGTGTAAATGTACCACAGTTTCTTAGTCCATTCTTCTACTGAGGGACACTTAGGCTGTTTCCATGTTCTGGCGGTTATGTATAAAGCAGCTATGAACATGGTTGAGCATATGTGCCTGTTGTGTGGTAGGGCATTTTCTGGGTATATTCCAAGGAGTGGGGTAGCTGGGTCTTGAGGAAGTCCTATTCCCATTTTTCTGAGAAAGTGCCAGATAGCTTTCCAAAGTGGTTGTACTAGTTTGCATTCCCACCAGCAATGAAGGAGTGTTCCTCTCTCTCCACATCCTTGCCAACATTTGAGTTTTTGATCTTAGCCATTCTGATGGGTGTAAGATGGAATCTCAGTGTCGTTTTGATTTGTATTTCTCTGATGACTAACGAGGATGAGCATTTCTTTAAGTGTTTCCCAGCCATTTGATATTTCTCTGTTGAGAATTCTCTAAGTTCCAAGCCCCATTTCAGAATTGGGTTGTTGGTTTTGTGGTGTTTAATTTCTTGAATTCTTTATATATTTTGGATATTAAACCTTTGTCAGATGAAGGGTTGGTGAAGATCTTTTCCCAGTCTGTAGGCTGTCACTTTGTTCTCTTGACAGTGTCTCCTGCTTTACAGAAGCTTCTCAGCCTCATGAGGACCCATTTATTAATTGTCGATATTAAGGCCTGGGCTGTTGGTGTACTGTTCAGGAAGTTGTTTCCTGTGCCTATGTGTCCCAGGCTCTTCCCCACTTTTTCCTCTAACTGAATTAATGTCTCTGGTTTTAAGTTGAGGTCTTTAATCCACTTGGACTTGAGTTTTGTGCATGTTGACAAATAAGGGTCTAATTGCATTTTTCTACATGTAGATATCCAGTTAGACCAGCACCATTTGTTGAAGATGCTATCCTTTTTCCATTGAATAGATTTGGCTTCTTTGTCAAAAATCAAGTGAGCAAATGTGTGTGGATTCATCTCTGGGTCTTCGATTTGATTCCATTGATCCACCAGTCTATTGCTTTGCCAGTACCATGTTGTTTTAGTTACTGTTGCTCTGTAGTACAGCTTGAGATCAGGTATGGAGATTCCTTCAGAGGATCTTTTGTTGTATAGGATGGAATATACCCAGAAAATGCCCTACCACACAACAGGGACATATGCTCAACCATGTTCATAGCTGCTTTATACATAATAGCCAGAACATGGAAACAGCCTAAGTGTCCCTCAGTAGAAGAATGGACTAAGAAACTGTGGTATATTTACACAATGGAATACTACTCAGCTATTAAAAATGAGGAATTTCCGAAATTTGTGGACAAATAGATTAATCTAGAAATTATCATAATGAGTGAGTTCACCCAGAAGCAAAAAGAGACAAACAGTATATACTCACTTATATCAAAACACTAGTTCAAGGGATACATACCATGAAAATCTTTACTTACCAAGAAAGTGGGTCAGAGGAGAGGACATCCGATTGAGACTTTAGGCAAGAGTAGCATGGAAGAAAGAGGAAATGGTAGGATCCACAGGGTCCTGGAAACCTACAAGAAGAACTTTATGACAGGCAGATCTGGATCCTGGGGTCCTCCTCAAACTAAGGCACCAGCCAAGAAGAATATAGGCAGTAAGCTTCGAACCCCTACCAAGACCTAGCCGACGAACATGATACTCTCCACCGTTAAGTGGAGAGTGAGATCTGACTCTCACGTGAACTCTGGTGCCCCTTTTCTGACCATGTCCCCCGGATGGGGAGACCTGGTGGCACTCAGAGGAAGGATAGCTAGTTATCAAGAAGAGACTTGATAATCTGAGAGCATATATAGGGGGAGGAGGTCTCCCTCAGTCACAGACATAGGGGAGGGGAGAAGGGAAGAAATGGGAGGGAGGGAAGAAGGGGAGGAAACAGGGGAAGGGCTAACAATCGAGATGTAATATGAATAAATTAAAAAAAATTATCATTGCCTTGATCACCAGCAAAGCTTTATTATAAAAGACATGAGAGTTGTAACTAGTCAGGCTGCCACTGGTATTGTTTCCTGACCTTAAAAACCACCCTCATTCAGTAGTCAAAAGCATGCTGTTTCAAACTCTCAATTGTTCCCTAAGATTGTCTTCATCACAGCCAGTAGGGGAAAACTCCTTAACCTAACTTTACTAAAAATCTACTTCTCCTAATGATAAGCATGGTGGTCATTTCTCACAGTCTATATTTCTAAGTTATTTCTGAGATGGTGAATGAATCATTAATCTGCTCCAGCAGCAGTGCTGGAAAATTATCAACTACTATTATTGTATGTGGCAATGATACTGCTCATTGAGGGTTGGAAGCCCCCTTAGAGTTTTCATATAACTCATAACTTATGATGAATGTGGTACCCGCAATGACAAAAACAGAGCAAAACTCCACAATAGCAATGAAGTCCTTAGGACACATAGTCTTCAGTGCTCTGCTTCCCTTAGGCACATCCATTATGGTTGTGCTAACTTGGAGCATTCTATGAGTTGTAATGCTGTTTTGATATTCCTCTTGCATGCCCCCCAACATGTTAAATGTGTAACTGAAGAGCATTCATTTGTATTCTGTGGCCTCTTCCTCCTCACTTGATTGATTCTTTCTTAAGCTACAGAGAGGCTTTTTAGTTTTATGAAATGACACTTATCCAATTTTTGGCCTTAATTCTTGGGCTAATAGGTTCACAAAATCCTTTCCTACAACTGTATCATGTGTGGTATTGCCTACATTTTCTTCTAGCAATTCCACGGTTTTTGGTTGTAAGTTTAGGCTTTTGGTACATTTGGAGTTAGTTTTTGTTCAAGGTGAGAGTCTATGTTCATTCTTCTATTCTTGGAAATCAAGTTTTCCCAGCATCATCTGTTTAAGATGCTGTAATTTCTTCAGCATATGTTTTTGGCATCTTTGTCCAATATTAAGTGGCTGCAGTCATATATATCCATATGCTATGTATTGACATACAGATTTAATTAAGACATAAGGAATAGTGGTATTGAAATTGGGATTTTTAAAAATCCCAACTAAAAGCAAATAGAAACTGTAGTAATAAGAAATCATGTAGTTTACAAGACAAAACCCATAAGTAGCAGAAAAGAGAGAAACTCCCTGAAGCTAAAAACAATACATCAGCATAACAAACTCTGAGAAGAAATTAATGGAGATATTCAAATTATGGTGAAAGCTTTGAGATCTTTCTCACAATTTTTAATTCATAATGAAAACTTTTATCAATAATAATCTGTGCTTAATAATTTACAATACTAATGTATTTCTTATGCATACAGTAAATTTCCATAAACTGTTCAACCATATTACTTTAAATTATGCATGTTTGGAAAACTTTCAAAATGATTCATATCCTGAGTCACCATGTAATTTTTTTTCTTATTATATATTCCGATTACATCTCAATTGTTATCCCCTTCCTGGTCCTCCTCCCCTTTTCATGCTGTTCCCATCCCTTAGACCTGTTAGAGAAAGGGACCTCCTTCTCCACCATATGATCACGGCCTATCAGGTCTCATCCAGATAGCCTGCCACCATCCCCACCAAGGGAAGTAGATAAATGTGGGGCACCAGAATTCATGTCAGAGGCAGTCCCTGCTCTCCCCACAAACGTGGAGAATGAGCTGTCCATTGGCTAGATCTGTATAGGGGGTCTATGTTTATTGCATGCGTTGTCCTTGGTTGGTATCCCAGTTTCTGCAGCCCCCCTCGATTCAAATCTGACAAGCTTAATGGTATTCTTGTGAGGCTCCTGGATGCACTGGGTCTTTCTATATCCTCATTCTTCCATACCCCTCTCTATCTAGGCCCAGCATCTTATACAAAAGCCTGCTGAAGGAAAACTCTCAGAGACCATCCGTGTTCAGCTAATATACACTTATATGTGAGTTTATACCATATATGTGTTTCTGGGTCTGGGATATCTCACTCAGGATGATCATTTCTAGTTCCATCCAATTGCTTGCAAAATTTCAACATTTCCTTGTTTTTAATAGCTGAGTGGTATTACATATTGTAAATATACCACAGTTTCATTTCTTTTCTCTTTTTTGAGTATATGCTAAGGAGTGGAATAGCAGGGTCTTGAGGTAGCCCTATTCCAAATTTTCCGAAAAAGCGCCAGGTTGATTTCCAAAGTGGCTGCACAAGTTTGTACTCCCACCAGCAATGAAGGAGTGTTCCCCTTTCTCCACATCCTCCCCAAGGTACCAAAGATGGAAAAAACTGCTATGGTAAACTTCAAAATTAGTTTACAGTGATAGTAGAAACCATGTTGCATTTGATGGTATAAAGCTAGTACAATACAGCAAGCCCCTAGTTTTGTGACATGTTTCACCTTCTTACTCAGTTCCTTAAAGTTAATAAATTTGGGAATTGCATAATCATGTCCTATCTGCTCTTATAAATTAGAATGGGAAAGATAGGACATTCTCCACAGTTGTGTGGAAAGTGAGGACTGACCCTGACATGAACTCTGGTGCCCTATATTTGACCAATTCCATTTGATGGGCAGGCCTGGTGACACTCAGAGAAAGGATAAACAGGCTACCAAGATGAGACCTAATAGGGAGTGACCATATTGGTTGGGGAGGAAGTCACCTTCTGTCACAGACCTACAGGAGGGGAATAGGGTAAAAGAAGGAGAGAGGGAGGAATGGGAGGATACAAGGGAAGGGATAACAATTTAGTTGTTATCTGAATGAATTAATTAAATAATTTTTTTAAATAGAAGAAAAATTGCACTGTAGTGAATAAGACATATAATTGCAGGAGGAAGATAGTCTCTCTTGGACTGTGAATTAAGTTTTTTTTTTTTACATTATTTTTTTTATTAATTTATTCTTGTTACATCTCAATGTTTATCCCATCCCTTGTATCCTCCCATTCCTCCCCCCCCCATTTTCCCATTATTCCCCTTCCCTATGACTGTTCCTGAGGGGGATTACATCCCCCTATATATTCTCATAGGGTATCAAGTCTCTTCTTGGCTACTTGCTGTCCTTCCTCTGAGTGCCACCAGGTCTCCCCCTCCAGGGGCCATGGTCAAATGTGAGGCACCAGAGTACGTGAGAAAGTGGTATCACACTCTCCACTCAACTGTGGAGAATATTCTGACCATTGGCTAGATCGCGCCCGATCTTGTCAGTGAATTAAGATTTTATGAATTTAAATTCAACCTTCACCAAGTGACTTGACACCAATAACAACCACTCTGAATTCCAGAGTCAGCAAAGAGTTAATGATAGCTCTATTCTATTGTACTGTGAAATAGCAATACTAGTAAAACCTGTGTAATAGAATTTAAAAACAAAACAAAAAGAAAAAACCCAACAATAACAAAAAGAAAATACTGAAACTCAGAGTGGCCACAGAAGCTGATAGACTCATGTTTTTCTTACTTTATATTGTTCCTTTTACACTCCTACATCTAAATAACTTTTAACCTTTTGTTTTCCACATCAAATGCAAGAGGGGGGGTGGAGAGGAAGAGGGAGAGAGAGAGAGAGAGAGAGAGAGAGAGAGAGAGAGAGAGAGAGAGAGAGAGAGAGAGAGAGAGAGAGAGAGAAATCAAGACTTTCTATGATATCACAGCAGGGGACCAGCCTAACACACTTACCATGTAGAAGAGTACAGAATGCCAGATCCATGGAAAAGGGGTGTTGGAGACTTAGTTGAAAACAAACATTAGTCTGTCTTGAATGGAGGATGACAAAGAAGTTCGTTACCTATTAAGTGTGAAATTACCTGAAAGGACATATCACAGTCTTAGAAAAAAAAATATAAGGAAAACACATCGGGGACACATGTATAATCTTTTTTTAGTTTTAAATTTTGACCTCACTTCATTCAGATGAAGAAGCAGCAGTATGAAAAATAAAGTCAGTACGAGAACTGGAAGGATCTAGGTGCTTGTGAAGGCTGTATTTTCACAAGGAATCCCCAAGTGTGGATTCCTGGAAAATTTAGCTGCAAGTTCTTAGTCTCTTTTTCTTCCCAAATGTAAATTATTTCTAAGATTCTAGCTGAGGAAGCTGGTGAGAGTTATACTTTTAAAGATAAAATATATAGATGCAGAAAATAAGTTTTTAATGTGACGCTAATTAGCCCATTAGTGATTCCACTGTATTTTAGGATTCCAGGGGAATCAATTAGACTCATTGTGTTAGTTTTTCATTTTACATAGTATCCAGTTGTAAAAGAATAGGTGACAGTGTGCTGAGGGAATTCTAACACATCTTTTGTTGTTTGTTAGAAGATGGACATCGCTCTTTCAAGACATTGTTTTGGGCTGACGAGAATTTGCTTGGGGTCCACTACTAGAATAGAATAGGATCTTGACTTTTTTGTGCCTGTGTTAACATGTTTGATTTAATGTTTAGATCAAAGACACATACAAGAAATCCTGCTTCCCAAACTTGGAATCAGTTCCCTTTGATGAAGTAATTTACTTCAAGAAGACAAGCAGGCAACAACCTCATAAGAGACTCTTAAGTGAGTGGCTAGTACAGCAACAGGGCAGAATGATTCAGTTCATAGTCTTCCTCTCTGAGTAGAATCTGAGCAGTTCCAGAGTATTGACAAACTGTGGATTCGAGACAAGGAAAATGAGAGCCAGATAATGTCCGAAGCTGAGGCTTTTCATCTTTGAGCCAACTCTCCACCCTGAGACCATGCAAACTAACCTAGGCCAAGACCCGGTGGCAGCAAACTGCTTCTGTTTGATCAGTTTAGATCACACTTATAGTATTTTATTTTGAACTTAAGGGTCCTGGTGGGAGAAAACACTGAACTGACCACAGTGTATCTTTATAAATAGGAAATAATGAATTATTGTTTTAGATATTCCAAATATGTACAATTTCTGCTTTAATTTTATACTTGCTTTATCTGCTTTTTTCTTAATTTTCTAGTATACTGCACAGCTATGCTAATTTGGCACGGATATCTCACTTTGGTCTTTTCTTGATTGCTGTTACCTTTGCAGAATGCTGTTTCTGTTTACTCTCTACATCTGATCTCCTGTTGGCACTGCAGCCCCTTGGCAGGTTGGCATTCTTGCTTTTCTCTTTTTCCAAGCAGCTGTTCAATATTTTCACATGACATAATGCAAATGTATTTCCTATTCATGAGGGAGTAAGTGAGAGTGCACAGTCTCAGACCAACTTCCATCACAGGCTTCTTTTGTCCAATGAACTGAACAATTTCTTGTCATTTTTGCATTTATAATCTTGCTTGCATAAAACATTTTGATGGGAATTACAGAAATATTTATATTTTCACTTCAGAAAAAATTATATTGTGCAACACGATACATTTTTCAAGCCATTTCAATATTTATAAGAAACCAAAGGATCCATTCCCTGGCTTCTCATTCATTGACACCTGCAAATAATCAGTGGAGATAATGAGGCACACGAATAGGCATTGTTCTACATAAATTAATCTGGATACACTATAGTATGGAATAGATTTTGGAAGTGCTATATTTTTAAGTGTAAATTTTATGTCATAAAATATATCAAGCTTTTGTGCTGTTAATATAATTCTTGGTTTGTGAAGCTGATTAAAAAATAGAGCAGAAGTCAAATATTAAGATGCATTGGCTTCAGGTTTTGGCACACAGCGACACCCCCTATGGTTCATGAATAGAGAGCAACAGTAACTTGCATGCTCTGGTTCTGTCTTTATAATTTCTAACACTGCTCTGATGTGAGCTTTTAAATACCATATGGCAAGTTCATAAACATGTTGAGTGAGTAGGTTACCACCTACTTGAGACTTAGGGGAAAAAAAGGCATGCATTTTCTGGATGCTCAGACTTTGTTACTGACTTTTAAAAAGTGCTAGCGACTGCTTAAAGGTTTTCATGCTGCTGCCTGACAGATCAGCACCTTTAATAAAATTAGCATGATTTGGAGACATAATATATAAATGAAATAATGAACCTGGATTTTTATTGATCATTTTCTGCTAAGTTAAAATACATAAGTCCATTGTAATAATAACTTACATGCTGTCTTCAGTCTTACATTTCTACCACATGATTTTTGCAAACATTACTGATTTAAAGTCAGTTAACTAAGAGAAAATTTTAATTTCTCCCTTTTTGTCACCTCATTCTTCATGTCTCTATTACCCATATTAGTCTTTGCTGTGACTTGAACACATGACAAAAGCGACTTCAGAAAGGACATGTTTGTTTTGGCTCACAGTGTAATGAGAACATGGTGACAGGAACATGCGACAACTGATAATACTCCATTTGTAGTTAGGAAGGGAAAGGAGACAGATGCTGGTGCTCAGGATGCTATTTCTTTTCCTGTGTAGTCAGTCTGGGACCCTTTGCAATGGGATGATGTAACACACATTCCGAATAGAACTCCTTTCCTCGGCAAAGGGTTTTTAGTGATGACAACTGAGTTGTCTTTCCTAGATGATTTCAAGTCCAGTCAAGGTTACAATGAATATTAATAATCCATCATCCCAGAAAAATAAGTATTTTTCAGGCCACTTTCTATATTATGTCACTAATATAACCTTTTCATTCTGGCCCTTTTTTCAACAAACCTAGGACTCAAATAGCAATTTTAGATTTAAACAAAAATAATATTTCCGCATCTATTTCTAATCTACCTCCTAAACTATAAGTTTGCAATGAATCTTCACTCCCATACTCTCTTTCTAAATATGCCTATCAGGACTCTAAAATGACTTCATTTCATATCAGTATCTCAGTTTTTGGGTATATTTGGGTATATATATATACCCTATTTTTGACACTGTTGCATCCACAGCAGATCTTGCCATATTGGTTACTATTGTACTTCATAGGATTAATGGGTAAGTCTAACAATGACCCTTTACCCCATCAGCTACATAACACTTTCCAATATTATGAAAGCTAGCCAAGAGGGAAGAAACGTTCTGATCAGTAACAGTTTGATTTTTCTATGTCCCTTAACCTAAATATGTGGTTATCTTCAGCAATAGAGTCATACAATCAAGCTCAGGTAGCTAACCAAGAACTATGACAATAGCCTATGTTGTTGGGGAAGTTTCTGGGACATCCCTGACTAACGATTTCATGGAAGGTTGCTCAGACTTGGTACTGAGCATTTTATTTGTCTACCTGTGGTTTTCTGGGGGAATATTATCTCCAGTAAAGGGTAACTCCAATTAAACTCTTTTGTGAAAGTGTGTATGTGTGAAAACATTATATATACATATGCAAAAATACGCATATATATGAAAATATAAAAGAGTAAATATCCATATAGCTTTTCCAAATATATTTAGTGTTAATCACCCCTCCCTCAAGCTCTTTTGTGTTGTACCTTTACATCTCTCTCCCGATTTATAATGGGAAACATTTTATATCTCAAAATATGCATAAAGTCAGCAAACTGTAGAGACTTATAAGGAATAGAGATAGCTAAAAAAGGACATCTAAGAATAAGAAACAGGATATATATTCTTGTGATAAAAATAGACTACTAATTGACATGACCTCGATTTGAACAACTAATAATTAGCTTGTATCACTTAATTATCCTATGCTGGGTCTCTTATGCTGGCAGGTAGGGCTGGAAGTGGAGGGGACTTGGGCCCAACCATTTCCTCTCCCTGGGGCTGAGGGGGATGGTGAATATCTATGACCCAGTCTCCTCCCATGACGCCCAGAGGAAAAATACACTGAGACCAGAGTCTCGTCAGAGCATGATCTCAATTTTATTATGGTGTGTTTTTTCTTATATAGAGCATAGGGAGTGGGCAGGGTATAAGATGTCAGGAGATATGACATCTTCCAGGACATAAAGTGGCCTGATACTGTGGGACCAATTGCTTTGTGTTATCTGGCTGTTGGTAAGCAGGGCTCGCACCAGGATGTGCCCAGATGGACCATGCAGAATTCCTATGCAGAAATATTTAGCAGATCCTATTGTTGAAACTTGAGCCAGGATCGGTTCTGTCCTCAAGGCCTTAGAGGGCTGACAGATTTGGCCATGGGGTCCAACAATCCTAAACAGCCTGCAATAGCACTTTCAAGGTATTGGAAGTAAACCTTGTAGTATGATTGAGTTGTAGGGGTACAGTACCTCATATTAGAGTAGAAAGACATATAATGTGTGGAGAATAATCTTAAATTTGGATTATATACTACTGTATTAAAATTCAGCTTATTTGTGAGTAACAATTAAGGCCTTAAGTTGAGGAGTAGATTCAATAATTTACTTTTTGTTCTATCAATCCTATATATTTTTATAGTTCCCCTTCTTTCTTTTCAACCCCTATCTCCATATCTATGAATGAAAGATAAAGTAAAAGAGAGACATCCTTGAGTCCCACCAAGATAAGAAAGATGTTTTCTTCAAGTTTGCCAAATACAAATAGCCAAATCACTATGAATTTAACATTTATGTAATTCCTGATTGTTTCGTGGTTCTTGTTACTTCATGTAGCTTATTTTATGTGTAATAATGTAAATGCATACACAAAGAAGAAATGTAACTTAAAAAGAAAAAAAAATATAATAATAATGGTTGAACCCTTTGGATTAAAAAAAAAGAAAGAAAGAAAAAGAAATAGACTATGTATCAGTATTATTCATCTAGCAACAAGTAAAATTCAGAATGGATATCCTGAATCATCAAACAACAACAACTGCAAAACATCACTTATTCTTTCTCTTTAAGAAGAATGGGAAGAAGTACACTTTAAAACTGTTTCACAACAGTAAAATAAGCAAAGTCTGACAGGTCAAAATTTAAATGTTAAGTGTGTTTGTTCATGATTTGTGTGAAATATCTCATTGTTTTAAGACATGAGAAAGATTGAAGAAATGCAAGTAGATCTTTGACCAAAACTGAGCAAACATTGCTGTAATGCGTGCATACTTATGAATCATAATAATGTTGAGGAACCTCAGGAATGCCTTATATTTAATGGACCAATGAAAGTGATTAACAGCAAATTTCAATGATTTAAATTGCTGAACTCTTTTTAACTGTTCCATAGACTTATGAAATTTTGATTGAATAAAAACTGAAATCTGATGATGGTGTGACAAGAAACACTAAGTAAGAGCAGATGGTTATCAGCACAACTATAGCAGAGTACCTTCCCTGAGAGACAAGGTTAGTATCAGGTGGATAACTAAATAGATAACGGGAAAAAGATAGGTACTTCTTGTGTTCTCTGATTGTATCAGTGGCACATTGTGGGACAGCGTGCATATATAATTTGTTCAACTTGATGTGTATGTAATGCCTAGCAGAGGACGTCACACACATTAGACCCTGAATAAATTCTACTAATTGAATAATGTATAAACAAATAAAATTATACATTCTCTTTACTGTATTTTCTTATTAATTTTCTCAAAAACTTTAAACACATTGTTGAAGTAAATATTTTTATTAATTTAAAGTAATGGTAAACATGAAGAAAAATAACACCAAAATCATGGGCTTTATATATATATCTTTTGTGCATTCACACTCTCATATTTAATGAATTTTGTACCTTGTAATATAATTTAAAATCTTCTTTGCTTGTATAGTCTTGCCAATTTATTGTCTCTGAATCTGATGGACATGGAATAACAAGTAGATAGACTATCTCAGGAAAATCAAGAAAATTGAAAATAGGCAATTGTTTTCAAAACACTGGACATAGGCAGTCCCTGGTGATTTTTCAGCTATTCTAGACATAGTGGCAGGGCCAGATAATGTCTTACATTTCTTCAGTTTGCTGCCCTTGGAGAGTATTTTACCCAAGCACTGCTCTGGAGTACACAGAGAAATTTGATTCATCCTCAATTGTGAAGACAGATGTGTCCAAATTGGCAAAAACATTTTCAATCTTGTTAAAGGCACACCAGAGATTATGGACTCAAAAGAACTGACAAGTCTCCTCTTCAAATAGTCAATAAGGTACTGACTGATTGATACACATGTAGGAAACTGCTCAACTGCAGAAAAGAATCTCACAGAAGGACTAAAGATATAAAATCAGGGCATCAAAAGCATCTAGGACTGAATTTTTATCAGAAATAATAAATCATGCTCAAACTTATTAATTATCACTACATTTTTTGCTTCAAAAAAATTAAGGTATAAAGTTATATAAAGTTGACTCTCAAACATCTATTCTTAAATGTAGACTTACCAAAACAGGAAAGATGTTTTCTTCAAGGTTGCCAAATACAAATAGCCAAATCACTATGAATCTAACATTTATATAATACCTGATTGTTTCATCATCCTTGTTGCTGTATGTAGTTTATTTTATTTATGTGTAATAATATAAATGTATATTTGAAAAAGAAATATAATAAAAACATTTCAAAAATTATCACGTGAAATATGTGGTTGATAAATAATAGCAGATATACAACTTAGAAAAAATATTAGTGAATTTGAAGCCAAAGCAATATAAATATCCAAATTAAAATAGCAATAGATGAGCTCTAAAAACCAAATGGTTCTAATAATCCTTAAAAAAAATTGAGTTCTCTGACTGTTTCCTATTAGCAAGGACGCCTGGTGACACGCAGAGGAAGGGGAAGCAGGCTACTCAGATGAGACCTGATAGGCTCTGGTTAGATACATGTTGGGAGAGGAGGTCCCCTTCTGTCACAGGCCTAGAGGGATGGGAATAGGATGAAATAGGGAGGGAGGGGGGAAAGGGAAGATGGTTTGTGAATGAGTTAATAACAATTTAGTTGTAATCTGAATAAATTATTTAAATAAAACACCTAAAAAAAACTACTGGAAGTGCTGCTATGAGAGCCACATAGAAAGAAAGAGACTGGGTTTTTGTTTTTGTTTTTTTAGCTATCTTGGAGGATGTAAATCCAGCATCTTGAGTACTCAATGTCTTCAGCAACAGGGGTTTTCCTTCAACTTCTGAGACCCTGACCAACCATTCAAAAGAAGGTTTTCTGTTTAGGAAACTGGGGTTTGGTTAATGTATAACTTGCTGTGGGGAGTTTTGTCAACCTATATGGTAAAATTTAATTGCATGTGTGTGTGTGTGTGTGTGTGTGTGTGTGTGTGTGTGTGTGTGTGTATTTGTTTTGCATATGTACATATATTTATATGAATTGTGTATAATTTCAGGTAATTATAAAAGAGTGAATACTTGAGGCTTTATCGAGCAATCTTAGTATCATTCATCCATCCCCTTCATTCTTCTTCTGTATTTATCTCCTTCTCCATCTCCCCTTTTTTTTCCTTTTTTCATTTTCCCTTAATATTAACTGTATTCTGGTAATTCCCTCCCATGCCATTTCCCCCATAATCCCTTCATAATTTCCTGGTGTCTATGGTTACTCCATGCAATATATTAATTTTTGAAGATTTGGAACTAAGGACTAAAGCTAGGAAAGAACATGTGGCATATCTGTTTCTGTGTCTGGGTTATATCACATAATATAATGCTTTCTAGGTCCATCTGTTTACCTGAACATTTTACTTTATTTACATTGGAATATATTTGATAGTGTATATTATCACATTTTCATTATCCAGTCATCAGTTGGAAGCCCATTGGGTTGTTTTCACTTGCTGGCTATTGTAAAGATGGTGGTAATGAACATTGCTGATCAAGCATCTGGGAAGTGGATCATTTGTCACTGAGCATGTGCCAAAGAGTGATATAATAGAATCACATGGTAGATTTATTTTTATTTTCTTAAGAATTCTCCATAATTATTTGTAGATGGCTATACCAGTTTAATTCCCACCAACAGTGAATTTGGACTCTGCTTCCTCAACAAAATAGCCAACATTTGCTGTCTTTTTTTTTTTTTTGTGTGTGTGTGTGTGTGTGTGTGTGTGTGTGTGTGTGTGTGTGTGTGATCTCAGAGATTCTGACTCTCCTGAGATGAATCTCAGAGTTGTATTGTTTTGTAGTTCCCTAATTGCTAAGGATAGTGAACACTTTTTAGGTATTTTTAGCCATTTTATTACTTCTATTGAGAATTCTCTGTTTAGACTCATAGTCCATCTTTTAATTTAATCATTTATTTGTTTTATTCAATGTTTCTGAGTTCTTTGTATAATCCAGATACTAATGTTCAGATTAGTCAGATGTCAGATGTGAAACTGACAAAGATTCTCTCTCATTCTATGGGTTTATTATTTACTCAGTTGGTTTCCTGAGAAATCTTAGATGCTTTTTAGTTTTAAATCTATATTCTCTATAATTCACAAGCACTCCTTCAAAATTACAACTCATGTCAATCAACATATATTTTGAATTCTCATTTTATGTGAAAAGTCATGATAAGTGACTAATATTCCCATGGCACTTTTATTTTAAATATTGAAGACTTGACTAAATGTTAAATTTTAAGAGTTGTTCATGGAATATTCAATAACACTAGTATTTCTTAATTATTATCTCCATGATAATACATATTATCAACTTTCATTATTTATATATAATAATCTTCTAAATTTAACATTTTAAGGCATACAATTATTTTAAATTTCTTTCAGTTTTACCTCAAAATATATTAGTAACTCTCAGCTTTATCCCTTTAGTCCTTAACAACAAATTTCTATGATATATGTTTATTGTGACAGGTTTCAGATTGTAGCTTGTGGAAATATCAAACATGAAAAATAATCCTGTCAACTGCTAAGATTAAAAGTTGTGAGCTTGTTGAACTGGCAGTTTGGGTAAAAGATAACTCAATAAGAAATCTTGGCACAGGCAAAAGTAATATAAGTGAAAATTCCAAAATATAACCACATATATAGAAGTGTACAGAGTATCATCCCCATGAACAGACTCACATAGATGCTACAGACAAAATTTCAGCACACTTATCTGATTCGTGATAACTTTTGGAAATTTTGCCAAGTATTAGTATGTATATTTAATTTTATGAAAATGTATACTTAATAAATATGTATAAATTAGTACAGATATATCAATTTTATGTGTCATATAAAATTATATATCTTCGTATAGTTATAAATTCAATACTATTCATGAATTTTGGCAATAGTTACATATCATTTGATAAAAATAAAATATTCATGAAAATATCTAAGAAATATATCTTAGAACATGCATATTTACCTTAGAAAATTTTTGTTAATATGTTGTATGAATTTATCCTAATCTATATAGATTGATTCATAAGGCCACAAGTGTGTATTTTCAAAATACTCCAATTTCTTTTTTATTAATAGTCAGATTTCATACCTGTGTTGGAAACGTTTTTTCAAGAAAAGTCTGTTGTTGTGTCATTAATACACACACACACATTCATATATATATATATATATATATATATATCAGGACCACAGAAATATGGATCTGCAGCTGAAAGTTCTTTATTCTCTTTCATGGGCCCTGAGTTTGATTTTCAACTGCTACATCAGGTAGCTTATAACGGATAACTCTAGGGTTATTAGATCTAATACCATGTTTTGGCATCTGTGAGCATCACATATATATGACAGGCAAATACTCAGTCATATACACATTAACATGAAGATATGATGTATGCATTGGAAAGTTTTATTAATAATATTATTTTGTTGTTCATTTCAAATACAAAAGAAATTAGATCATTTAAGTGTTCCATATACAGTCTTATAAATTAAAAGAAATGTCTTTACTTAGGTTGAGTACTAGTATGAAATTTTCTTGAAAAATCTATGTACTTAAGAATTTTGTTCCAGCACTCAAATTCAAAGTTCTGAAAAATTGAATAATCTAATCATTAGATACTGAATTGTAATACCCCCAAAATCTGTACATTCTAAACTCATTATGGCAGCTTTGGCTGTATTGAGCATCAATTATAAGGTTTGATTTGCACTAATATTTAGACTTTATCCTAGTTACATCATACTTAGAACTTACATTATAGAAATCACTTGCAAATCATAGATTATTATATGACCTAAAAAGTATCTTAAAGTTTGGGGATATTGAAAAGAGCCTTTAAGTGATAAAAACATGAAATAAACCTCAAAGGTTGGGGTAAGTCACAGATGTAATGCCTTTAGGAGAACACTGTGGGAGTAAGCACAATTAACAGTCTAGATCTGTGTGTTTGGCAGCCTTTCAAAGTGCCACACTCAGTCACCATTTATCCATTTAGAGAATACAAATTCTGTTGAAAATTCCCCGCAAAATATAAATTTCTTTGAAAATATTGACAAGGTCAATTCATAATAAGACTTTGAGTGGAATAATTACAATTTTCTCATTTTCATGAGCCTCTATTTGCTGAACACGATGCACTGTGTGATTGAAGTTCCATGAGGCAAACAATCTTGAGGTAGTAGTGAATGAGTGGGTTTGTATTCACTATGTTTGGTTCTTATTATTGGAGTAACACTTTTCATCATCCTAAAATTATAATGGAATGTTGATGATTTTCTTAATTTAAGAAAAATGTTATCTTCTCACTCGCACAGGACACCTGACTACTGGTCACCACTGCTATACTCTCTCTTTTCTTGGTTATAAATGCTATCTCAACTGGGCACACACTGTGTCACTGCTCCATTCAAATAAATTCAAGTCTAGATGATTTTGTAAGCTGGGTAAGTGTTGAAGTTGGGCTTTTGATATTTACAAAGCATTGGTTAGTGTGGGATGGACACATTTCTACTGAAATACCTAAGGAATGGATGCTGAAAACATTGCTATGCAGTCATTTTGGAATTTGGAGCAAGTTTTAGAAAATTATTGTTCCCTTGCTTAGTGTATAAAAGAATAGATGTGGTCCAGTCATTCACCAAATACATAAGACCAAAGTAAAACACTTCAGTATTGGCATATCTCAGGTTTATCATATTTAGCCTAAAATAATTTATCAAACATTACCAAATGCCAAACAGGTTGAATAGAAGAAACTAAGGTCATCATATCCTGATATCATATAGGCTTCTCTTTACTAAGGACAGTAACATAGGCACAAGTGTATGTGAAGTGTATGCTAGAAACAAGGTCTGTGGAAGAAAGTGCAGAACGCTTTAAAAGACATTGCATTAAATTGCCAAGATAAATCGAGTTTTGATGAAAATGCATAAGCTTGGTTACTTAAAAATTTTACTGGTAAGGTCTTATAAAGTTTATAACCCCACCTTAATTGATTTATAATAGAAAGTAATGGTCTCTTCCTTTGTAATAGTACTTGATGTTTAGGATTTTAGAAAAAGGTTCATATTTTCTCTTTCTTTATATTATTTTGCTGAAGATTGTAAAGCAGTGTCTGAAATATCTGGGGCTGGCCTTGAGCTTCTCATACTCCTACTATTTCTTTCAATGCCCTGGGTTGGAATGAGGATTAAGACACTGTGCAAGGGAATTTGCACATTTCAACATTTCTTAATATAAAACTGACGATGAATGTGAGCTTTGTATGTAGGTCATGTAGGTGGAAGACATTATTTGGAGTTGGAATTTGAAATTGCATCATTTGCATGAAGAGGAATTCCTGGTGTTTTCTGGACATGTCCTTATAATGAGGAAGTTTAATCTCTCATCTGGCCACCAAGCTATATGGTAAGGTGAGAATCAAAAGACTACATGCTCTGAGAGATGCAGGCCCAGAACAGGGAGAGAACAGTCATAATCCTGCTGGACTCAAGATGAAATTTCCAGGGCTTGAATAGGTCTCAACTTTACTCTTGCTCAGGCCTGGCTTACCTGGGTGCATGTAAGCAAACTATAACACTCCACATGTAAAAATTAGTTTTTTGGGGGGTAATAAGTGCTGGTCTGTCTCTCAGGAACAGAGAGCAGCAATTTGGTGGAAAAGCAAGCAGATCTTGACACTGAGAAGGGTGGAGTTTTGGAACTGATTCAGGCTTTCTGGGTTTATCAGAAACTAGATGCCCTTTGCCTATGGCAGTTGCTCATGAGGGCTGGAGAAGGGAATTATGACGTTCCTAACAAAGAGAAACCCATAGTACAGGACTTATTAGGAGTGCTGAAATTAGGATCTGCTTACTCACTAAGATGAAAGGTCCACCATTTTACTTCAAGGTCACAAAGCACTGGGATTTTGGGGATGGCTTTATGACCTAACACCCTAGGCATTTATTGATGATAAAGGATAAAGGTAGGCCCAAGGGCCCAAGGGAGACCTACAGGGTACCCTCATTGGAGTTGGCTCATAGGTGTCCATAATTGTAAGGGAGTTCTTTGTCCTTTTTCCCATTGGGCCACATTGATTTACATAGTGGCAACATTCCTAATTGAGTAAGAGAAATGCCTCTACTTTCAGTGATCAGCAAATCTAGGGTACTCTGATCTTGTAGGACTAACAAGGCTAGGGAGGTGGGCTGGTTTTGGAATAGCTGTAGGGTCACAGTTGCAAAATTCTGTGTATAGATTGAATTAAAGAATGAATAAAGTGGAGAAGTAGGGGCCATATGAAAGCAATAGCCTAAAAAAGCCTAAGAAATAATAACTTTAATTTATGACATGACAATTACCCCTGTGAAATATGAACATATATGATTTTATCCTTCATTAAAATTAAAGCCTCTAAAATATTTCATCTAGAAAAAAGAAAAATTTTATCAAATTTATAACCTAACTCTACCAGACTTACAGACAAAATTAAGAGTCTCAGTCAGTTACCTTTCTGAGACCAAACAAAAGTTCTTACATATTTATCTACTTCCTGACGTTATACTGTCTCCAAAGAATATATTTAGGAAATAGAAGGATCCAGCTTTATACCGTACTACTAAAATTATATATATAAGATTGATTTAGAAGAAACAAAGGTAATCCCTCAAGACTATGAAAAAACATATGGTAGGGAATCAGTAAGTAGACGAATTTGTCAGTTATGTTTCTGTTTACCTCAAAGATCCTTTAGATTACCATTTATATTATATTAGTTGATTTCTCCAGAGTCACAGAACTTTGGAATGAATCCCTTTTTCTGTCTCTCTGTCTCTATCTCTTCATATATATGTATGCATATGTATGTATAAACATATATGTATACATACATAGTCACATATATGTATGTACATATATGGGTATATAAACACACACATGCAAATATATATATATATATATATATATATATATATATTAAAATGACTTACAGGCTTTCTTTGTATATACATATTTATCTATCTGTCTATATATTTATATACAAATAGAATTTGAGAATTTATTGAAATGACTTATAGGTTACAGTCCAACTAATCCAACAATAGATATATGTGAATGGAAGAATCTGATTGCTTCTCAGTCCCATAAGGCTGGGTGTTTCATTTGGTCTTCTCTATGACGTAAAATCCCTAAGAAGTAGGAAAGTAAAGGAATGGATATGCTAGCAAGGCAAAGACAAGAAAGGGCAAAATCTTCCTTCTTTTATGTCATTATACAAGCTTCCAGCAGAGAATGTGGCCCAAATTAAAGGTGTGTCTTCCCACCTAATGATCCAGATCAGAGGTGTGCTTTCTTATCTCAAAGATCCAGACTAGAAGTGGATAGACCCACTTCAATCTAAGCAGAGTATCTCTCAGAGCTCTGCCATTCATATCTGGATTGTAGTTCATTCCAGATATAGTCAGGTTGACAACAAAGAAAATCCATTTTATATATAAAGTCTTTAACATGTTTATGTATAGACAGATATATATTTTTGTATAGACCAATTTCAAACTATGGTTTATTTTTATTTTATTTAAGTAATTTATTCAGATTATATCTCAATTGTTACCCTCTCACTTATATCTTCCCCTTCTCCTCTCCCTCTTTCACCCTATTCACCTCCCCTAGGACTGTGAAGATGGGGACCTCCTCTCACATCATATGATCCAGCCTATCAGGTCTCATCCTGGTAGCCTGCTTCTCCATCCTCTGAGTGCCACCAGGCCTCTCCAGCAAGGGGAAGTGGTCAAATAAGGGGCACCTGGGTTCATGTCAGAACCAGTCCCTGCTCTCCGCATGACTGTGGAGGATGTGCTCTCCATAGCCTAGATCTGAATAAGTATTCTAGTTTCACTGAATGCATTGTCCTTAGTTGGTATAGTAGTTTGAGTAGATGTCCCTGGGTCCAGATCTGCCAGCTTTGATGGTCTTCTTGTAGGTTTCTAGGACCATCTGGATCCTTCTATTTCCTCATTCTCCCATACTCTCTCACCTCTAACCTCAATAGGAAGTCCCACCATCTATCCCAATCTCCTGCTAAGAGAAGACTTTCAGGGGACATGCCTGTTGGGCTGTTGTCCAATTATAAGTGAGTATATACCATGTATGTCTTTCTGGATCTGGATTAATGCACACAGGATGATCATTTCTAGTTCCATCCATTTGCCCACAAATTTTACGATTTTCTTGTTTTTAATAGCTGAGTAGTATTCCATACTATAAATGTACCACAGTTTCTTTATCCATTCTTTGACTGAGGGACATCTAGGTTGTTTCTAGATTCTGGTAATTATGAATAAGGCTACAATGAACAGAGTTGAATATATGTCCTAGTTGTGTGGTGGAGCACCTTTCAGGTATATTCCAAGGAGTGGAATAGCTGGGTCTTGAGGTAACTCTATTCCTAGTTTTCTGAGTATGTTCCAGATTGATTTCCAAAGCAGTTGTACAAGTTTGCACTCCCACCAGCAATGAAGGAGCATTCCCCTTTCTTCACATCTTTGCCAGCATTTGCTGTCACTTGAGTTTTTTATCTTAGCCATTCTTATGAGTGTAAGATGGAATCTCAGAGTCATTTTGATTTGCATTTCTCTGATGACTAAAGCATTGAGCATTTCTTTAAGTGTTTTTCAGCCATTCAATATTCTCCTGTTGAGAATTCTCAGTTTAATTCTGAGACCAATTTCTTAATTTTGTTATTTTGTTCAGTGGTGTTTAATTTCTTGAGCTCTTTATATATTTTGGATATTAGACTTTTGTCAGATGTAAGGTTGGTGAAGATCTTTTTCCTGTGTGTAGGTTGTCACTTTTTCTGTTGGCAGTGTCTTCTGCCTTATAGAAACTCCTCAGCCTCAAAAGGTCAATGTATTAATTGTTGACCTTAGAGCCTGGGCTGTTGGTGTTCTTTTCAGGAAGTTGTCTCCTGTGCCAATGAGTTCCAGGATCTTCCCCACTTTTTCTTCTAACAGACTTAATGTCTCTGGTTTTATTTTGAGGTTTTAATCCACTTGGGCTTGAGTTTTGTGCATGGTTATAAATATGGATCTACTTGCATTTTTCTACATGTAGACATTCAGTCAAGGCAGCACCTTTTGTTGAATATGCTATCGTTTTTCCATTGCATGGTTTTGGTTTTTTGTCAAAAATCAAGTGTCCATGTATGTAGATTTATTTTTGGGTTTTTGATATGATTCCATTGATCAACCAGCCTATTGCTATGCCAGTACCATGTTGTATGGATTACTGTTGCTGCATAGTACAGGTTCAGATAGGGAAGGAAAGTCCTCCACAGGAACTTTTATTGTACAGGATTGTTTTAGGTCTTCTGGATTTGTTTTGTTTTGTTTTGTTTTTGTTTTTGTTTTTTTTTCCTTATGAAGATGAGAATTGATCTCTCAAGGTCTTTAAAAATTGTTTAAGTATTTTGGTAGAGATTGCATTGAAACTGTCAATTGCTTTGGGTAAGATGGCCCTTTTTTACTATGTTAATTCTCCCCATACATGAGCAAGAGATATCTTTCTAATAACATCTATAATTTCCTTCTTCAGAGTCTTGAAGTTTTTTTTCATACAACTCTTTACTTGCTTGGTTTGACATTTTATATACTTGGCCTTTTTTCCTTGCTTTGTTTAAGGTTTTTTCCTTTGTTTTGTGCATTTTCTGTTTTGATTATTATGTGGTGGGAAGATTTTCTTTTCTGGCGTATTCTATGTGATGTTCTGTAAGGCTCTTGTATGCTTATATTCATCTCCTTCTTTACATTGGGGAAATTTTCTTCTATGATTTTATTCAAAATATTTTCTGAGCTTTGGAGCTGGGTTTTTCTCTTTCCTCAATTCCTATTACATTCAGGTTTCATATTTCCATGGTGTCTTTGATTTCTTCGATGTTTTGTGTGAGAACTTTTTCAGATTTAACATTTTCTTTGATGGTTGCATCAAGTTCTTCAATTGTATCTTCTAGTCCCAAGAGATTCTTTCCTCGATCTCTTGAATTCTGTTAGAGAAGCTTACCTTTTAATTTCCTGCTTTCTTCACTAAGTTCTCTTGTTCCCTGCTTTCTTCTGTCTGTGCTTTTATCATTGTTTCCATTTTCATCTTCAGGTCTTGAACTCTTTTATTGATTTCCTTCATCTGATTGTTGGTATTTTCCTGAATTTATTCCAGTGATTTCTTCATTTCTTCTCTATAGGGCTCTTCGATATCTTCAATCTGGTTGGCTGCATTTTCCTGCATTTGTTTATGGACTTTATTCATTTCCTCCATTATTGTCTTCATTACTAAGGCTTTGATGTCATTTTCTTGTGCCTCAGTTGTGTTTGAATTCCCAGTGTTGAACTTTTTGTTATAGCTTGGTTCTGGAGTTTCCATATTGTTTTGGTTTTTGTTTGTGCTTTTGTGCTGGCCTTTAGTCATCTTGCTGTCTTTGATGTTTGGAGGTAGTTTCTGCTCTTTCACTGGTCTCTTCTATTATATCCCCATATAAAGGTCGACTCCTAATACCTTTAATCATGTTGACTGAGTGGCAATACCTGGCATAATCCCAGAAACATTCCCTAGGAGTCAATACAGAGCTATGACATACTCCAGAGAGGGCAATAGAAACCAAGGAAGAAAACACCCACCCAAAAAAGAAAAGAACAGATATCAAACCCAGATATTTAGACACCAGCATAAAAATATAACTACAAACAGCAAGACCAATAGGTTTCCACTAGAACCTTGAACCCTACTAGAGTAGGTCCTGAGAAATGCAACATAGCCAAATAAAAAGATAATGACCTTAAAATATCCTATATAAACAAAATTGCAATCCTTAAAGAGGAAATTAATAAATACCTTTAAAAAATTATGAAAACACAAACAATAAAAAGAAATGAAGAAAAATTCAAGATCTGAAAATATAAATAGAATCAATAAAAAAACTCACACAGGAAAATCTGAAAATGACAAATTTAAGAACTCAAAAGGATATCAGAGGCAAACCTCATGAACAGAATACAAGAGATGGAGAAGCACATCTCAGGCATTGAAGCCAGTATAGAAAAACTGGATATATCTGGTGAAGAAAATATTACTAAAAATCCCAGGCACAATACAAACAAGAAATGTGGGACAAACTGAGGAGACCTAACATATGAATAATAAAAGTAGTAGAAGGAGAAGAACTCAGTACAAAGGCAAAAAATATTTTTAACAAAATCATAGAAGAAAGTTTCACTTATTTAAATAAATGTGTGCCTATTAGAGTACAAGAATTATTTTAAAAAACCAAATAGAATGTACTAGAGATATCAGATCTCCTCAGCTTATAGTAATCAAAGCATTGGATATATAGTATAATGAAAGATGTTTTAAAGTTTCAAGGGAAAAAGACACATCTATTGGAATGACACAAGGCTTCAATATGTAGACTCTAAAAGCTGGAGGAGCTTGACCAACCATTCTGCAAACTCTTAGAGGACCAGATCATTATACAGAGCAAAATTCTCATCCCAATACATAGAAAGAAAAAGACACTGGATGACAATTTTAAAAACAGTGTCTGTCTACAAATGTAGCCACATAGAAGATGATAGAAGAAAAGAAATCAACATTCAAAAGTTAACCACTCACAAGAAAACATGGGAATAAGCAAGTCACATCCAGAAAAATCAAAAGAAGGAGGAAATCTATCACAAGAAAATAACAGGGATCAACAAACACTGCTCAGTGATCACATTGTCACAGATCACACTGTGATCACTGTCACAGATCAAATTCATTATCAGTAGTCTCAATTCTCTTATGAAAAGACACAGACTGAAAAGAGTGACTGTGAAAGCAATATCTATCTTTCTGCTGCATCCAACAAATATACTTTAATACCAAAAAAAGGTACCAACTTTGGGTAATAGGATGGAAATGTATTTCAAGCACATTCATTTAAGAAGCAAGCTGACGTAGCAATTTTAATATTTGAAAAAGTAGACTTTGAACCAAATTAATCAAAAGTGATAGGAAAAATCATAACATATTCATCAAAAGGAAAATAAACCAATTATTAACATCAATGAACCAAACATCAGGGCCCCCAACTTCCCAGAAAAAATATAGTAAAGGTTAAATGACATATAAATACCCATGCACTAATAGTAGTTCAATGCCCTACTTTCACCAGTATGCACGTCATTCAGACAAAAACTAAACAGAGAAATTCTGGAACAAATTGATGCCCTAAGCCAAATGGATATAAATAATTTTTATAGAATATTTCATGCAAACATAAAAGCATCTAGCTTCTTTGTCACAGTAGTACACAGAACTTTCTACAAAACTGAACACATACTCAGACACAAAGCATATCTCAACACATACAAAAAAAAAAAACAAGAAATAACATCTTATATCCTATCTTACCGCCATTTATTAAAGCTGAATATTAACAACAGAACCCACAGAAAGCTTTTAAATTTATAGCAGCTATACAACTCAATACTGAATGAAAACTGTGTCAAGACAGTAACTAAAAATTAAAACTTTCCATAATTGAGAGGAAATGAATATACAGTATTATGGGACAATATAAAGCAGTTTTAATAGACAGTTTCAGAGTACAAAGTGGATTCAAAAAAATTGGTAAGAGCTCATTCTTGAAACTTAAAGTAAAATTGAAGAGCCACCCAGAAGTAGTAGAAGTAATAAACAAATTTGAGACTAAAATTAAAATAGAAGCAAACAACAACAAAATGAGTACAAATAACCAATTAAACAAAGAGTTGGTTCTTTGAGAAAACTATTAAGATTGACAAATCCTTATCAAAATTAACTAAAAGGTTGAGGGATAATATCCAAATTAACAAAATTTGGAAAAGGTGGACTAAACAACAGATACTTAGAAAACCATTAGAATTATAAGATCAGATGTTAAAACCTGTACTCCGCCAAATTGGAACATCTCAGAGAAATTGATAATTTTATCAATGCATACCAATCACAAGAGTTAAATTAAGATAAAATAAGCAACTTAAACAGGCTTATAATCTCTAGCAATATAGAAATAGTAATTAAAATCAGTGAAACAACAACAAAACAAAAATGAAAAAACTAACAGCCAAATAGTTTTATTGTACAGTTCAACCATACTTTTAAAAAGGTGTAATGTCTATACTCCTCAAATTACTAAACAAAAAAGAAACCTAAGAATCACTACCCAATATATTTTTATGAAGCCACAGGTACCCAGATACCTAATATGAAGGCCCAACAAACAAAAAGAATTACAGACAAATTTTCCGTATGAATATAGATGCAAAGACTCTCATCAAATACTTGCAAACTGATTCCAAGAACACATCACAATAATCATCTATCAATGATAAATTGGGTTTCATCCCAGAGATGCAGGCATGGCTAAACATTCATACATAAAGAAAAATGTAATACACCATAAACAAGCTGATATATAGAAACCACATGATCATCTCATTAAATGCAGAAAAAGTTTTTGACAAAATCCAATATTCCTTTGTGAAAAAGTCATAGACAGACTAAGGATAAATGGACATCCTCAAAATAATGAAGACACTTTAGAGTAAGCCCATAACCAACATTATCCTAAATGGAGACAGACTCAAGAAAATCCACTAAAATCAGGCACAAGACAAGGTTGCCCACTCTCACCATACCCAGTCCACATAGTACCTTAACTAGAGCACTAAGCCATCTATTAAAGATCCAGGGCATTTCAATAGGAGGTAAAGTCAATGTATCATTATTTGTATATACCATTTATTTGTATATACCAATGACAAATGGACTGAGAAAGTAATTAGTGAGAAAAAAATTTTCCCACTGTATCAACATGTATTTTGGGGTAATTCCTATAAATAAGTCTTTTATAAGTAAATCTTTAAGATATTGAAGAAAGAAATTGAAGATGTCAGAAAATACAAAGATATCTTCTTTCTAGATCTCTAAAACTAATATAATAAAAATGATTTTCATACCAAAACTAATATGTAGATTCAGCATGAACCCCACAAAATTCTAAAACAATTTTTCACAGATCTTGAAGGGACTGTTTTGAACTTCACATGGAAACAAAGAAAACATAATATAGCTGAAACAATCCTGAGTAATTAAATAACTACTAGAGATATCATCCCTGATCTAAAATTGTACCACAATGTTATAGTAATAAAAACAACATGGTACTGTCATAAAAAAAATACACCATAGTCAGTGGAACTCAAATACAGATTCAGACAGAAATCGATAAATCTATGTATACACCACAATTTTTAATAAAGAGGCAAGAAATAAATACTGGAAAAGAAGAGCATCTTCTTCAAATGGTACAGATCAAACTGCATTAGCAGCCTGTAAAAGAATAATAGTAGAACCATATTCATCACCCTGCACAAAACTCAACTCCAAATTGATCAAAGACCTTAACATAAAATCATACACAGTGAATTTGTCATAAGGGAAACCAGATCTTGGTCACATTGGTTCAGAAAATACTCTCTTAACAGAACACCATTAGCTCAAGTACTAAGCTCAACAATTAATACTGGTACCTCATGAAACTGAAAAGCTTCTACAGGCAAAGGACTTCATCATTGATATGAATCAACAGCATAAAAAATGGGAGAAGATTTTTTACCAATTACACATCTGATAGAAGGCCACTACCCAAATGCACACAGGAGTCAAAAAATCAAAAAAATAAATTACTCAATTAAAAAATAGGTATGTATCTCAGCAGGTAGTTCTTAATAGAAGGAACTCAAATGGCTGAGAAACATTAAAAAATGGTCAGTATCCTTAGCTAGCAGGGAAATTCAAATCAAAACTCCTTTGAGATTTCCTCTTCCACACTTTAGAAGGGCTAAGATGAGTGGAAAAAATTACAGATCATGTTAGTAAGGGTATGGACTGAGGGCAACATTCATCCGTTCCTAGTGGAACTGCAAAATTGTATGTCCATTTTAGAAATCAGTGTGGCAGTTTTTCAGGAATATGAGTATTGATCCCTCTTCATGATCCAACTATACTGCTCTTGAACATATGCCTAAAAGATACTCTATCTTAACATAGACACTTGCTCAAGCATATTGATTGCTGCACTGTTCGTATTAGCCAGAAACTGGAAACATTCTATATTTATGTAAATGGATGAATGGATAGATAGCAGGCGACCAAGAAGAGACTTGGTACCCTATGAGCATATAGAGGGGGAGGAGGTCCTCCTCAGAAACAGTCATAGGGGAGGGCAGTAGGGGGAAAGCAGGAGGGAGGGAGGAATAGGAGGATACAAGGGATGGGATAACCATTGAGATGTAACAAGAATAAATTAACAAAATAAAATAAAATTACAAAAAAAAAAAAAAAAAAGAAACTGGCATATTTACACAATGAAATATTACTTAAACCTTAAGAATGTAATCATAAAATTTATTGTTAAATGTATGGAATAAGATAAAAATCATCTAGGGTAAGGTAACCAAAACCCAGAAAGACAAATATGGTATGTATTTGCTTCTATGTGGATATTAGTTGTTAAGTCAGTGATAACCAAACTACAAACCATATAACCATAGATGATATGTATGGGATAAGGGACTAGATAGCAACTATAGATTTCCCTAGGAAACAGAAATAGTATCAATATGGATAGATGAGAAAGAGATAGTATAATGGGAAGATCAAACACATAGAGGGACAGAAGACAGGGACAAGTTGTGAAATAGTGGGAGAGACATAACATAAAGGGCCAATTGTGAGGGTTGCTTGGAACTTAATAAAATAGAAGGTTATTCAAATATATAAATGTATGAATGTGATATAAATGAAATTGTCAAGTGAAGGAGACAAAAGTCCAACTGGATATAATTTGTCATGAAATAAAGCTAACATTATGTCCATATGGATCCCATTAGAGCTCTAAACAACCTAGGTTGTTGCCAAGGCTATATAGGTTACTAACAGTAAAACCCTATTGTAGAAAAAAACACCTCCACAACTCAGTGAACTCAGAGATTTCAAGATGGTGCCTCCTAGAGCCTTAGCCCATACTTGGTAATGTTCTTGATACCAAAACTACCCTGCAAACTACCAAAGAGAAGGGAAATCCCAACCCAGATACAAACCATTGTCCTGTCAGAAAGGTACACTAGTCCCAAGGTGGTGTAAAGCTTGTGAGAAGTAAAAAGCCAATATATACTTTTGTTTAAGGCCAGCCCATCACAGACATGAGGATACACCAATAGCCTTTGCTTGACAAAGTTTCAGAGACCTGAAGCTGTCCAGCATGATTTCTAGACATCTAGAACAGCTGTTGAGGCTTTGCTTGACAAGGTTCCAAAGATCCTGGCTGATCACCACTGCCCCTACATATTATGTATGGTTCAGGTGAAATTTTGTTTAAAAACCTGCTATTTCTCCTAAAACTTTTTTCTCTTTATTGATCAGTCCTAAAGAAAATCATACAAGGAAAACATTTTCCCACAGAGAATGTTGAAAGAGGGCATTTGGTCAAAGGCTTGCGACAAGGCTTGTGATCACATAAGCAGAAACTGCATGCAAGAAAGTTAAGACATTGAAAACCAGTACCTGGATAGATATTATTACCTGTAGAAACATTTTCTTAGAATCTACCTTGAAAGCAATAGAAAGTGGGCTTGAAATGTCATGCTTTACAGATATTTTACAATAGAGGACTCCTTGACAGTTAGTCTAGGCTTGGATAGTGCACCTGTTGTTTTGAGACTGGAAGTAGGTAAAGTTTTTCTTTAAAGAATATTTAGCTCAAGTTATGTTTCTATGACAATCTTGTAGGCATAATGGCTTTAGCTTGGAGAAATTCATGATTAAACTTTCTTGAGAGTTGTTTAAGAAGTAACAATCAAGTTATGCTGACCATTGCTTGAAAATTGATTGATTTTTGTTGTATGCTTTGTTGTAAGTTACAGAACTTCTTTTTATTTCATTGTTACTATGTGTTTTTATTTTTGTAGTGATTGTAAAGAAGGGGAAAATCATGATGTAATCTGTAATGGAAAAAATTAAACTTTAATTTAATAAAATACTGGGGTTGGCCAAGGAGAAGGAGCAATCAAGTAACAGACATGAGAGAGTAAGCTAGAGTGAGGAACAGCAAAAGAGATAGATAGATAGATAGATAGATAGATAGATAGATAGATAGATAGACAGACAGACAGATAGACAGATAGATAGATAGGTAGATAGATGGAGAACAGCAAGCAAGAAGACCCATAGTAAAATGGGTAACAACAAGCAAGGAAAATAGATTGTAAGATGGGCAACAGCAAGCAAGGAGATAGAAGGATGGGTAACAGCAAGCAAGGCTTTTCTTTTTTTCTTTTCTTCCTTTCTTTCTTTCTCTTCTTCTTCTTCTTCTTCTTCTTCTTCTTCTTCTTCTTCTTCTTCTTCTTCTTCGCCTTTCTTCTTTTTCCTCTTTCTCTTCTTCCTCCCCTTCTCCTCCTCTTTTTCTTCTTACTCTTCTCCTTCTCCTCTTACTCTTCTTACTCCTTTTCTCCTCTTCAACTTTCTTTTTATTTATTCCTTTTCACTTTTATTTTTTATTTTATTTAATATTTAACCCTACAGGTCCTTTGTATATACAGTATGGCTTCCAGTTTTGTGTTGTTATGTTTTTGCTGAGGGTGCCGACTAGTGTATTTCTATGTCTATATCTGTTTCTTGTACTTTTTCTTGAGCTCTTCTTTGTTTGTTTGTTTCCTTCTATTCTCATATTTTTTTGTTTCATTATTATCCCTCAGAAATCTGTTTGTATTCTAATGAGAGACAGAAAAGGAGTAAATATGGTTATTAAGGGACATGAAAAGTAACTGAAAGGAATAGAATAAGGGAAATCTGAATTAGAATATACTGCTTAAAAATCTATTTTCCATTGAAAAGTGAAAACTTTTCAAGGAAGATACTGATTTTCAGAGAACTAAGATGTATAAAATGGATGGGACATATTAGTCTTTTGGAAGTGGTAAAAGAATTTTAATTGTGTTTCACATTTTCAGTTATAAACAAACAAAATAAGGATAAGGCATTTTAGGTCTTATATGTACAAAGGATTTTGATTCTACTCATTACATTTAATTTCAAATTTTGATGTCCTTGACAGTGTGTTCGGTATCAGAAAAAGTAAATTCATTTAGAAGGTAGTTTGAACATAAGTGGCTCACATAGGCCTAAAGGGAGTGGCACCGTTGGAATATGTGGCCTTGTAGGAGTAGGTGTGGCCTTGGAGTAAGTTTGTCACTATGGAAGTAGGCTTTGGGGTATATATATATATATATCCCTGTGAAACTGTAAGCCAGCTCTGACTAAGAAAAAAAATGTTTTGTTTTTTGTTTTTTTTCTCCGAGACAAGGAATCTTTGGGTAAAAGCCATGGCTGTCCTACAACTCACTTTGTAGACGAGGCTGGCCTTAAATGCGCAGAGATCCTTCTGCCTTTGCCTCCCTGAGAAAATTTTTATGAGAGTTGCAGTGGTTATGGTATCTCGTCACAGCAATTAAACCCTAACTAAGATACCATGTGAGAAGGAGTTGTTATCTGATCAGGTAAAGCACTCAGTGTGGAATGGAAACTAGTGAGGGACTTGGATCCCTTAAAGAATGGTGATGTGCATGTACTCATAATCAATTATTGGATGTTATTCTTGTCTTATCATCTCCACATTTGGATGGTTGGGAAAATTTAAAATAGCAGGACAGCAAAAGGCTTACAGCCTTAGATTTCAATGAAAAAAGAATTAAAAACAAAGTATAATAGCCAAAATTTTTTGTTTGTTTTCCTAATCCATTATTTTTTTTTAACATAACATAATTGGGTTTTTATTTATTTTTTAAAGTTTTTTTATTAATTTATTCTTGTTACATCTCAGTGGTTATCCCATCCCTTGTATCCTCCCATTCTTCCCTCCCTCCCATTTTCCCATTATTCCCCTCCCCTATGACTCTTCCTGAAGCCTTCACTTACCACGAAACTGGGACAGAGGGGAGGACATCCTACTGGGACTCTAAATGAGAGAAGCAAGGGAGAATAACAAAGTAGAATGGTCCAGAGGGTCCTAGAAACCTACAAGTAGAACATTATGATAGGCATATTTGGGCCCAGGGGTCTCAAACTAAGGCACCAGCCAAGGACAACACAGGCGGTAAACTTTAAACCCCTACCCAGACCTAGCCAATGGGCAGAACATTCTCCACAGTTGAGTGGAGAGTGGAATATGACTTTCTCACTTACTCTGGTGCCTCACATTTGATCATGTCCCCTGGAGGGGGAGACCTGGTGGCAGTCAGAGGGATACCAAGAAGAGACTTGATACCCTAATCCATTATTTTAACTTGTAATAAAAAAATCATGAGCATCCTTTATACTTTAAATATAGCATGCGTCACTCTAATTACCACATTGTTCAACAGGTCTCTTAAGCAGTTTAATTTTGCATGGCCAGTCTCTATATCTAACAAACAGCAACTCTCATGTGCTCTTGCCCCAATCTCTGGCAGAAACTGTTCTTGAATATGATTACTTTATATACTCTTTCCAAGTGGAATCAAACAGCATTTGTCATCTGATGACTGGCTTATTTTACTTAGCACAATGACCTTAGAGTTTATATAGGCTATAACATATGAAAAAATTCACCTTTTCTACAATTAAATAACACACCCATCTTTATGTATGAATATGTTTATGTAACATCATTTATCTTTAAAGATAAAACTTTGAAAGCTCACCAATAAAGTAATAGTATTCCTAAAAGACTCCATAAGAGAAAGTTTGCTTATTTTTTTATTCCAGCTGTACATTTGACATATATAAATATCTGTGGTTAATTAATATCTTGCACTACCAGGTCAAAGTTTATCATTGAGATGAGATGACAATCCAGGCTCCTAAGGAGAAACTGAAGTGGAAACCACAAAGGAATGATGCTTGCAGACTTGCTCATCAATTTAAGTAGTTAGCTTTCTTTTGCACCTCAGGCAAAGTTTCTTCCATAGAGATGGCACACAAACACTGATGGGCTGGGACTTCTTTTTTTTTTTTTTTTTAATTTTTTTTCCTTTTTATTAATTTATTCTCATTACATCTCAATGTTTATCCCATCCCTTGTATCCTCCCAATCCTCCCTCCTGCCCCCATTTTCCCATTATTTCCCTCCCCTATGACTGTTCCTGAGGGGGATTACCTCCCCCTGTATATTCTCATAGGGTATCAAATCTCTTCTTGGCAACCTGCTGTCCTTTCTCTGGGTGCCACCAGGTCTCCCCCTCCAGGGGACATGGTCAAATGTGAAGCACCAGAGTACGTGAGAAAGTCATATCACACTCTCCACTCAACTGTGGAGAATATTCTGACCATTGGCTAGATCTGGGAAGGGGTTTAAAGTTTACCTCCTGTATTGTCCTTGGCTGTTGCCTTAGTTTGAGCGGGACCCCTGGGACTTCTTAAATATGCTAGTTTCCATGATAATACCCACCGATAGGCCCATAGTTCATTCTAATCCTGGCAAAATTCTTAAGTTAAGATTTGCTGTTCCTGAATGAATTTAGGTTATGTAAACTGAAAATAAATCTGCTGAGAACATAAGTGTAAGTCTTTGTACAAATAACTAAAAATGGAATAATGTGATGTGTGTGTTTGTGTGTGTGTGTGTGTGTGTGTGTGTGTGTGTGTGTGTGTGTGTTCATTGCTGATTTAACACAAGCAAGACCTTAAGACTTCATCCAGGCCAGCCTAAGGAAGCACTTTACCCCTGAACTGCCTCTCTAGTCTCAGATGGTTGCTCTGTTTTAACCCTTGATGAACTTTCATAGTACTTTACATCATTGTTACCCCATTTTGAATTCCAAATAACAGGACACAAGAATGTTAAATTTCTCATGTCCCTGCTAACATTTTTCTTATTTGAGATAATATACATTTCCTTGGGTGTAATTTGTATTTACATTTTGCTTTTATGTTGGTTATTTCTATGTCTTCTTTGAAGTATTAACAATTCAAATCCTTTGTTTATTTTTTATTTATGTTACTGAGGTATAGGAGTTCCAAATTTAGATTAGTCCCTTGACCATCATATGACACACACTGACCCGTATTCTGTAGTCTTCTTTGTAATGGGATTATATTACTTTCAGTATAGAAGTATTTTAATTTAAGACCTACTAAACTGGTTTTGTTGTGGTCATTGCTACTTTTTGTTATATGCCAAAATAAAATAATTAGTGAGAAAAAAATCAAGATGTTTTAAAAATTGATTTCTTCTCAGAGTTTTATAATTTGTGACCAGTTCATAATTAAATTATAATCAATTTGGGGTTATTAATTTTATATTGCATTTCTTGCTTGTGCTATCTTTTTTTCTATTACTTTTTAATCAAAGAGACTATCATTCCTCATACTTTATGTCATTGGTACACTCACTATATATGCCCAGAATGTTGGGCTTACTGCTGGGTTTTCATTAGATTATAGTGTTCTCTCTGTCTATTAAATGCTAGAACATATTGTTTTGTTTTCAGAAGCATTGTGTTATAGAGGTGTGTGTGTGTGTGTGTGTGTGTGTGTGTAGGTGTGTATACAAATATATTTGATGTTTAATGTTGCTTGTCACCTTGATTGAATATCAAATCATATATGATACAAGATAAAAAAATGTCATGGAGGGATTATCTAAATCAGATAATTGAGGTAGGAGAACATGCCTTAGCTGTTGGTGTCACCATATAATCAGCAAGGGTCACTGACTGAATAAAATGAAGAAAGTGAAAGAGTATTCTCATTTATCACTCTCTGCTTTGTGACTATGAATGAGATCTGACCACAGATTTTGAGTATTGACTCTGGAGAAACACTTCCTCTGGCATTTGCTTTCCTGGGAACAGAAATCTCCTAAAATCTCTTCCTAGGAAAAGAGATCTCAAGCAATGTTTCCTATTCAATTAATTAAGATAAGATACCCTTATTAAAACTAATTTTGTAGTTATTTTCTTCTACTAGAAATATTTTGTCATGAAGGGAGACATACTAATAATTGTGATTGCTATTCTTGATTGTCAACTTTATATAGCACACATATGAGGATTTCTGATTAATTTGAAGGAAGAAGATCTTCTAATCCAGATCTTTGAGTTAAAAAGACACACTTTTAATTGGGATTTTGAGGCTTAAAGTACACTTTTGATCCAGATCTCATATGGGCCATACCTTCTGCTAGAAACTTATATAAGAACATAGAAAAGGAAAGTTGCTTTTGCCTGCTTACTCTTAACTTATTAGCAAGTGTATTCCTTCACTGGCATTAGAGCTTACTTATTTGAGATTCTAAGGCATACTGAAAACCAGTTGAAATGTACAGCCTTATGAACTGAGCAATTACTGGTTTCTTTGACTTTCTGTTCATAGCCAGCCATTGTTGGATTAGCTTAATCACAGTTTGTAGAAAGAAGCAGCCATGTTTGACAGTGATATCTTTCTGAGGAGCAGTCAAAGTGATGAATCAGAGAAAACTTGGACAGAGTGAGTTAGAAATAGGCTATGTCCATCTCTGAAAAAAAAAAAAAACAAACAGGACAGGAAAGAAAGGCTACTTAAGAACAGCACAGAGAAAGAGAAGAGAGTTTTTATCATGAGGTTTTTTTAAAGCTAGGAACTATTTTTCAGAGACAGGTTACAGAGAGAAGAAGCTAGATATAGGAAAAGGCAGAAGAAGTCAGAAAATGGAAGAAGCCAGAAGATTAAAACATATTGTCATAATTATTTTGAGGACAGGCAAAACAATTCAGTCAGAAGGCAAGAGAAGCCAGTTTGAGTCAGTCAGCTTGGAGAGGAATATGGGCCAGAACAGCTGAGTTGAACCAATTAGTGAGAGTTCAGAAAGAACTATAAAGTCTTGGGAATGGATCTTTTCTCATTCCTTCATCAAAGAAAATAAAAACAAAAATTATACAGATAACTGACAGTAGAGTTAAAGATGGCTATGTATTACTGAGTGGGTACCTGGTATTGACTGAACCCGAGTCCTCCTTAAAAACAAGTATTCTTAATAGATGAGCCATCTCTCTAGCTCCAATGATAAAATTGAACAGCTTTAATAACCCTCTTTCTTCTTTGTAGGTGATTGATTCTGTAAAAACATAAGTCAGCTGGTAAAGTAGTTTAAACAGATCTTCCTTGTTCTCTCTATTATAGGAAATTCAACTCTTCAAGGAAAAAACAAGAAGTTAATCTAGAAAAATTCAGTTCTCATGATCCAAATCCATATATGTAGCTTTGTAGTTTGAACTGAAATTTTACTGATTCAGTTACTCATAGAGAAAAGTGAAGCATATTGACTTATCAACTCAAATATTTTGTAAATGTTCTTTTCTGGAAATATCTTTAAACAGCAACACAGCTTTCATAAGTAATATTACAGCATTTAGCATGTTTTAGGAGATTTTTTGTTTCATAAGCTTTGTGCATTTCAGAAAGATCTAAGCTACAGATCTTAGATATTAAATTTTTTGTTTTCTTTGGAAAGTGTTATGTCACTCAATCATTGGTTGTAAATATTCTTTCTCCTGGCAAGAAAATGTGAAAAGTAAGGTGTTCTCTAAAGATTTATTTCTCTCTTGAATAAGATTTTAAACTAATAAACCTGGGAACAAATAAATATTTGATAGTTTGAAAAGAAGCTTGGATAAATATATCTCAGAATTTGGCAATTAAAGGAACATTATACTAATGCTGTAATGAGTAAATAACAGCTTTTGCATGCCTTAGTGAACACAGAATTACCATGAGTTTCTACTTCTGTTATGTAAGCCACAGATGGTTAATTATTATTAATATTGCAGTATTTACTTCAATAAAACTATTACTTTGAATTGAATAACTCTTTTATTTTTCATGTTGCTGCAGTCACAATATTTGGAAGTGAGACCATTGTAAGGTAATCATAAAAATATTTGTTGCAACTAATTTTATTTTCTACTTCTTTCAACATTTGATGACCTACTTCTTTAAAAAAAAAAAAAGATCAACCAAAATACAGAACAATATGGTACTATTCCACATAATTTTTCCTCACATTCTTATTTGTAGAAGACATGGCCATCTTAATATTCCCTAACTGATGATGGCTTTTCTCAATGTAAAAGACAATGTTATTTCTATTACAGTTTACACGGCACTGACCATGGATAACATTTATTGTTAACTGCTACAGAACTCACATAATATGCAAGGATAGAAGTGTTGTTATTGTAGCTTATTATCTTGCTTCAACAGTTTATCTTCTATTTCTAGCTGAGCATTGTACCACATTTATCTCATCTGCCTGTTTTTTATTATTAATTCTGTAATGTTTAAAAAAGTTTATAAATCATACAATGTGCTTTTATGAAGTCTATCCTCTATTCTCTTCCTCCAGTACACCCACTACCGCTATTCGTTCCCCAATTCAAGTGCTTTATAAAACAAAATGTCAAATAAGTCTCGCTGAAGAGTGTATATGAGGTTATCTAATGGAGCATAACAGCATTACAAGGGGCAAAACTTGAAGAAAACTGGCCCTTCCTGTCCCACAATCCATCAATTATCAATAGCTCTTCAGCTAGAAGTAGTATTTCCTGAGCTCCTACCCCATCCATGATGGGATTTTATCTAGATAGATATTGGCCTAGTGCATGCAGTCTAAAGTTCTGTGAGTTAATATGTGCAACAAACCTGCCATATACAATAAATATTTTTTCACTTCAAATGTTCACCATTTCTGAGTACAATAATATTTTTCCCTTGTATATTAATTCCTGGTGCCTTGTGGCAGAGGATGTGATACAAATGTCTCATTTAGGACTAAATACTATACTATATTTTGTTTGTCAGTTTACCAATAGTAGATCTGTGTTAATCACTATCTATTGCAAAAATAAGCTTCTTCACTGAAGGTTGAGAGATGCCCTACTCTATTAGCATAAAGATAGGAGCCTAGGGGACAGCTTAATTCTGTGTTCACTAAACAGAATTGGTAGAATAACATAGGCAAGCGCAGGCCTTTGGCCAAAGTAAGTACAACTAGCATGGATTTCATTGTGTAAAGCCTGACTTAAGACCAATTAGAAAGAGGTTGATTACCTCCATTATATTTGTGTCAATATTGTGCCAGTGGCATTAACTATCCAATTCAATATTTATAGTTTATGGACCTTACACCTGGACAAGAGTGCTTATTGTTTTTCTTCTCAATTATTGTGCATAGAAACTTCTAGTACTATGAAAGCTAGTAAATAAGGATGAAGAATCTAAACCCATATGCCAGCTTTGTTTATCCATGTCCTGTGACTCAAATATGTGATGTCTGTAGTAGTACGGATTTACCATAATGTTAAAGATAGAAGAAAAAACAGTAGAAATAGTATGCAGTGTTTGTAGGATGCATTTAACTCTCCAGTGAACTGAAAGTTGAAAATAGGTAACTTATACTTTTCAGTGGGGTTTTTAGTTGATAGTCTACAGTAACTTCAAGAAGCATCTGCTCCTTACCCACGGTTATAGGGTAAACCATTTATGTATGTTTGTATTTCAGGAAGCTTCTAGAGTAATATGTTTTCATATGTCATATTTTCAAAATTTTATTAATTAATTCAGATTACAACTCAATTGTTATTCCTCCCTCCTGCTTTCACCCTATTCCCCTCCCCTAGGTCTATGAACCAGGGGGACCTCCTCCCCCACCATATGGTCACAGGCTATCAATTCTCATCTTGGTAGCCTGTTTATTATTTCTTTGCATGCCATCAGGTCTCCCCACCAAGGGGAGGTGGTCAAATATGGAGCACCAGAGTTCATGTCAGAGTCAGTCCCTGCTCTCAACATTACTGTGGAGAATGTCCTGTCCATTGGGTAGATCAGAGTAGGGTTTGATGTTTACCTCTTTTTAAAAGTCTTTAGTGTTATTTCACCATCCCAATACTCACCCCTTTCTCCTGTACTCTCATCACTCATGTGATTTAGCATTGTGTTCCATTATTCACTTTCCATTTTTAAAACTCACATGCTATTCCTGCTGTGATGAAATCTCTTCTACATGTCATCTCTTTCAATTTTATTATATTTCTATAAAACATCCAATTTAAAAATACATATCTCATACCAAGTCTATTACCACACATGAAAGGGCAAAAATCACAAGAGATACAGAAAAGATTCTGAAAATATACAATGTCACTTCTTCACAATGAAAATCCCAAAAATCTAGAGATTGAGATGATGTATCTCAACATAATAAAGGCAGCATATAAACCTAAAGCCAACATCATGCTAAACAGAAAACAAAACAAAACAAAAAAACAAAAAACAAAGCATTTCCACTAAACTCAAGAACAAGACACGAATGCTCACTGTCTCTCCTTCAGTTCAACCTAATCCTTGAAAGTATACTTAGCACAATAAGACAAATGAAGGAGACAAAGAGGATACAAATAAGAAAGAAATATTCACATATGATATGATTACATACATAAAAGACACTCAAGGACTCTACCAGAAAACTCTTATAGCTTGCAAACACATTCAGCAAAGTAGCAGAGTACATGAACATCGGAAAAATAAACAGCTTTCATGTATACAACACCAAATACTTGGAAAAATAAATCAAGAAAATAATTCCATTCACTGTTGTTTTTAACAGAATCTCAGTTGTTCAAATTCTTGTCTGTAAAGAGTCCATTGGCTGAATCACTTTATCTATGGCTCTTAAATCTGTTAACATCCTCCATATCCCTGATTTCATTTTAATGGAAAATATAGGAGAATTCCAAGGACATGTTGATTCTTCAATATTTCGAGCATTTAGCTGCTTTTGTACCAGCTGGCCTAGTGTCTGTAATTTTTCTGATGTCAAAGCATATTGCTCCACCCACAGAAGTTTGTCAGTTAGCCATTTTACTGATAAGGTAGTTGGTACATTTGAAACACAGCTGTTGTATCCTGCATATGTACAACCTGAACAGTCGGTGACTGTTCTTGATAATACCTTTTAATATTTTTCTCAGAAGAATTTTTTATGGCTTGTTTCTGAGTTGGAGGAATGTTAATCTGAGTTTTCCATTGCTGCAGCAAATTATACCCCTATAAATTTATGGCTATATTAGCCATATTTGGTTTTGATTTTCATATTTGTATTTCTGGCCCTATACATTGCACCCATCTTTTATTTTGTTGTACCGGAGATAAAATTACAATTCCAATAACTAGAAGCTGAATAATTATCTCCATATAGGAAAATATGGATACCAAGATTTTGGTATAGCTGCTCTTGTGTCTACTAAATGTTCAATTTCAATGCCATTTATTTGTACTTTTTGCTTTGGCATCTGATCATTTCTAGAAGTTTATCAAAATCATTGTCTTCTCATCTACCCTGAAGTTTAGTTTGATCTACTGGTGCTGCTTTAGCCTTGATTACACCCAGAGCAGTGTTGTTTTACAACAGAAATTAAATATTTGATTGCTCTGTGGATGAGTATCTCTGATGCTGATAGGGAATGATTGGATCAAACTTGATGGAAGGTGTGCTAGGGAGTTTTCTGATGGCAAAGTGTTACCTTGCTTGACCTTTGTTAATTCTGCATAATCCAGAAGGCAGGGGCCTTCTTTCTTGATTATCTCCAGAAAAAAAAAAAAAAAAACATTGTTTCTGGGAATACCTAGCCTAAAATCCTATTCCAGATAACATGGCTTACCACAATTAAAATATCTGACATTTTGATTTTTCTTAAAATGTTTAGAAATTATTTCTATTAGAATATCATAATCACCATATTTCTAATTCATTTATCTTCTATTTTCAAACCATCTAAAGTAGCACTGTATCTTTAGTTACAACTACAGCATCAGAGTCCTATTGCCTTGTATTATGATATTTCCCATCATTAATATGGGAAAGATTTTTCATTTTAATGTTACATAACTCTTTCCTTGAAGACACTGCAGGTATCTTTCCATATCTAATGGCTTCTCAGTTTCTCTTCAGCTGGTGATATTTCTCTGTCTACATGGTTTTGCCATGCATTGGAGCACCAAATGTTGCTTTTTAACAAAATCTCAATCATTTGATTTTATCAATAAAGACTCAGAAGTCAGGTGCTCAGTGAAAGTTTGATATCTCAACAAGGCAGAGAAAGAAACCAGCTGACTTTTCTCTTCATCTGACATCCGAGAAGTCACGTCTCCTTCTGCCATGACACTCCAAAAGCCCCTAAAACTGAATGTCTGTCTCTCCCTTCTATTTGTTGTGAGTCTGTATCTCCATTCTCCTGACTTCTTCTTTTTCTCTATGTTTGTTTCTTATTAACCTTATATTCACTTCCTGTCCATTGGTTGCTTTCTTGGCCTCTTCACCTGTGCATGAAGTTATTTAACCATGTTTACAATACTCAATCAGAAAGCTCTTGGATTAAAGGTGTATGTTAAGGCTGAGCAACACCACAACCAGGAACAGGATTTTTCAGTAAGTAACATGATCTTGAGGTTCACAGTGTGATCAAATATCCTGCAACAATTCACAATAGAATAAAATAGATGGGGATAAATCTAACCAAATTTATTAAATATTATGGAATGTTAACTTTAAAACACTGAAAATGATACCAGAAGATGGAAAGATCTCCCATTATAATGGATTGGCAAGATTAATATGGTAAATGGGCCACCTTAACAAAAGCAATCTACAGACTTGATGCACTTTCCATGAAAAAATGTAATGTAATTATCCACAGAAATTTTCTGCCCACTTGAAAATACTGTGGAAAAGTTAAAGCTCTAATCTCTGTACATAATTCTGACGTGTTAAAACTGTTAATGTTTTTAAGATGAATGAGGATGTATGTTATCTGAATTTTGCATCTTGTCCCATATTACAAATATACTAACTTCATTATTGGTTAAAATTAAGGATAAGAGAAACTGACTATTTAGTCCCTTTTATGTTCAAATCACTTTCATTTTTAATAGTATTTCACTGTGGTGACAAGGCTTGTTTAGAGTCTTTAAAGTCTGACTAGAGTATGTCATAACTGCTAAAAAAATGTCATGTATTTCTAAAGGTGTTTGAGTTCTTTTATGTGTTCAGGTGGAAATCTTATAATTTTCCTACAAAATAGAGTCTTTCTGATAGAATGATATCTAGTCTTGGTTATGAGTAGGACTTTGTAATTTATATTAAAATGAATTGATACACATGTTTTACTCAATCTCTTCTTAATTTTCTGCTATAATATTTATACCATAAGAAAATAATTAATTTCTCTTTCACTTGCTTACAACTCTAAATTTGAGACTACCTTGTGTATTCAATATATCATATAAATAATTCAATATAATAATAATATAATTGTGTTATGATCAGGACAGTATTAGGTACAATTGCTGTACAATATTGTACACAAAATGATACATATTTATAGATACAGCATTTTATACATAACCAATTTAGAATCATCCTAGTTATAAAATTTGAATCATCTTAATTATCTCCTAAAATAAAATTATTGTTAGCATTTAAAAGTCTCTTCTTCAGAAATATCCTTGAAATCAGAAAGAAAAATTACTAAATGCATCAATGCTGGTAAGAAACGAAAGGGGCTGTCTTCGAATGTAGGATTGCATGCACGGGTTCACAAACTTTACAAAGAGAATGAACTTGAGTATCTGTTACCATAAAAATTAAAATTTGAAATACAAAAAGTGAGTGTGGAATGAACTCTGAGGAGAAAGCAGAAGACTCCTCCTTCCACCCTACCACAATTACCAGAACTCTGCTGAATACATCAGAACAACACATAGTTCTGAGAACAGGAAAGTAAAATATCATTGATTGAATATGTATAATTCATAACTTCTATATGTATATCTTTTATCTAACATAAATCTTATTTATTATTTGTTCATTAGAAATTTTCTAGACTCATACCATTGTATGGGTATGAGAGGAGAAGCCATAGTTGAAAGTCTACGGAATGACCATGGGACATATGAGAAACATTCATTCTACTTCGCTTTTCAAAGCAAGCTGCTCTTACCAATCACACTCCACATTCATTTCTCCAATTCAATAGAATTATTGGGATAACCATTGTCTCGGGCTTTTTATTGAGGCAATGAATCAGCATGATCAAAAAGAAATTTGGGGAGGAAAGGACTTAGTTGACTTGCTTCTGCGTTGTAGCCCATCAATAATCTGGAGGCAGGAGCTGATATGGAGGTCACAGAGATGTACAGCTTATTGGATTTCTCCTCATGACTTGCTCAGCCTGTTTTCTTCTAGAACCCTGGATCACCAGGCCAAGGGTGGCCCCACTGACAATGGGCTTGACCATCCACAATCTTTCCCTAATTAAGAAAATGCCTCACAGCTTGATAGTATGGAGGCATTTTTTCAGAAGTCCTCTCCTTTCAGACAACTAGTTTGTCTCAAGTTGTTACAAGACTAGCCAGCACAATCATTTTGACACAAATGTAATTACCTCAAAGAAAAGTTATGCATAGTCAATTCTCTAAGACTTTAGTAAACAAATTAATTTTTATTTTATAACACATTTCAGAAATTCCCCATACTTACCGTATATACAGGTCTTTTTAGTTCTGAATTACATTAGTAGATTTAGTTCAAGATTAATGAGTAAAAATACAAAGCTATCATAAAACATTAAAATCCAATTGCATATCATTATATTCTTATAAACTATATAGAAGGAAAAGTGTATAAGAACAAGATTCCACTAACAAAGCTGCACAGAAAATTAACTAATATATTTTAGGATATTATATTATTCAGATACATTTCCATCCATTCAAAAAGGCTTTACACACCTAAGTAGCTGAATAGCATAATTGTAGATATCAGCTGTTTTTGAGTAGACAGAAGAAATAAATGTATGCATATATAAAACTATTTAATAGATCCAAGAATGCTGATCTCCCTCAATTCACTCAAAGCAACCAATTCTGAAGTTTAAACTCACCAGCAAAATCACTTAGGAAGCAAGAAGGATCAATTAATTAAAAGGAACTGTCTCCTTTATTATATATGACCGCAGTAAAGGCTCATTTGTATTAATAAAGGAAAACTTAAAGAGATCCCTACAAAAAGTCTCCTGGAGGTGGCATCTAAGCATGAGACATAAAAATAATTCCTAAAGAGTGAAAATGTATTTCTCACACATTTAGGCTGGAAGGTCTAAGGTTTGGAGGCCACCTAGATGAAGTTCTGATGAGGATGCTCTTCTTACATGGCCTTGCAGCAGAAATGAGACATAATGAAGCCATGCAGGACAAAGAAAGAACACCTAGAACACCATAGTGGGCTTACTCTAACTACAGCATACCTACTGTCTGCTGTATATACTAAGAGTAACCACATTAATCTATTTTAGGGAGTCCTTATAATTTAATTAATTCTCTCTCATTAGGCACCGTCTCCCCAAACTCTTGTGCTAGAAGATTAAACCTGACAACTAAATTAGGATGAGAGGACTGGCATAAAGATAACAGCCAACTTGATTCTTTTAGCTTTACATCTATGGGAAAACTTACATACACTTTTCAGAGAAATATGATATGGTAATGAGATAGGTTAGGGTTTCTATTCTTTGACTTTGTATATGATAACTGAGCTACATTTAGACAGGGAATGTGTTACTGTGTAAGAAAATTTAAGAATTTTTAAAAGTAAAATATGATGACATTACTTCCCCTTCTGCTTTATCCATCCAACTTCTCCTATACTCTGCTTTCCCTCTCAAATCCAAAAACCCTTTATATATATATATATATATATATATATATATATATATATATATATATGTATATATACAACCAAATTCATGTTCCTCCTCCAACATAATAAAAGGATTACAGACAGCCAAGAAATGCTGAAAGTGAGAGAAACAGTATTAACCAAGTATATATTAGTATAAACATATGTGCATATGTGTATAATTGGTATGCATTCATAAATATATAATATATTTATAATTTCTAACTCCATTCTAAAGTTTTATATTTATAACCACAGATAAGTATAAATTTCACCTCTCATTTATATTTACTAATAAATACATAAATATACCTTTCAGAGGTCATTTCTATTGCCTGTATGTATACATTTTTATTACTGCACACTTAATAATGGAAAAGCAAACTAGCCTAGGGTCTCATCTCTGTGGAAAACATATTCTTTCCTTTTCTTTTCTGTCTCACAGTTGTTAATTGTGGTGGGGCCATATGACACTTTCCCAGTGAGTGGTTTTGATGAAGAAAATGCCCATTTGAAAGACAAGGCCTTTGCAACAGTATGTGATCTATTTTGATGACTAAAATCTTCTGAGTTTTATTTTTGCCAAAATGTCAAGAGGGGAAAAAGTAATGAAATATGTAGCTGATCTGTATATGCACTCGTGTTTGGGATAGTTTATGAATTTGTAGTCCTTGGATGAGTCTGGCATATTAGAGAGACAGTCTTCTAATTATTGGTAAATAACTGGATTTAGTGTTCTGATTCAAAGATATAATCTAATTAATCTTATATTCAATATCATATTATAAGAGAATATTATATAAACTATAGTCATTAACTTTATTAGATTTATGAATCATTTAAATACACAGAAATATTTTATTTGAGTCATAAAATGAAGTAATTCAGAAAGTAATTGAAAATATTACATATGTAAATTAAATTTAAAGTTTAAAATTAATTACATTTGATATCAAACATGTTATGCATAGATTCCTTTGAAACTTACAATTGTTTTACAAATGCACTAAATTATTAAAAACCAAAACCATATTATTGAAATGTTGAATATTAGCTCCTAAGATATGAAATATTGTCCTTAGTAGGCTCTTGTGAGCATCTAAACTCATCACAGTAGAAAATGCTGATAGTAAGATATTTGAGAGAGGCCTCTAACATGAAAACATGCAACTATGAGTAAGAAGAAAGAAGAAGAAATATCTGGTGTCCACGTTTCTCAGATTATGTTTTGGCAGTCATATTCATGAAGTTTCATAGATATAGCTTCTGACATTTCTAGAAGATATAATCTCATAGCAAATATCTTATTCCTCTGGAGACAACAGGAGACAAAATTACAGGCAGTTGGAAATACTGGAAGTGAGAAAAACAGTCTTTCCCATGTATATAAAGCATAGGGACTGTTGCAGAAAAAAGATCTGAAAGATTGTAATACCCAGAGGTACAGAAGGTCAGCTCCAAAAACATCCTGTGAAGACATGATGGGAAAGCTGCACCATGAAATGTTAACATTGTGGTTGCCGATTCAAACATGTATAAGGACAACACCAATTGCTGACTTAGATAACAAAAAACCTCACAGGGCCTCAGCCACAGATGAGAGGGAGAGTCAATCTCCCACAGGCATGAGCCTGCTAATAAATTATCCAAGTTCAAATAATCAGGCTTAAAATCATGTACATATGGTCAAACCTAAATAGACTCCATAAGTGCTCTCTCTCTCTCTCTCTCTCTCTCTCTCTCTCTCTCTCTCTCTCTCTCTCTCTCTCTGTGCATGTGTAACAATATTAACTGAAGAAGAGGTCATGAACATGTGAAGGTGTAGGGAAACATTTAAGGAGTGGAGTGAAAAGTTGGGCGGGGAAATGTATATAATGTGGACAGAAAATTCTCAAAAACATGAAATAAAAAATGATATTTATGAAACAGACAATAAATTTAACAAATATTTTATGTATATTTATCTATATTTACTTCCTTTGAACTATATCTTAGCATTAGCTTGAAAATGGGCATACAATTCATCTTATTTTTAAGAGTTGAAGATTAAATTTTACTCATAAAATACATTCACTTTACTTAATATCATAGGATAAAAACTGATTTCTCTGATTTGCTATCTTACAGATAAGACTTTTTAAATAATTTAAAGTATGAAAAAGAAAATAATGAGTTAAATGAGGGTAGGAATCTATATTCAAAATAAATTTATAGATGTAACTGAAATTAGGAAAAACAAAATTTGAAACAAAAGTTTAAATTTTTTATTTATGTTTATAGAAAGATTTACCCTCAATCACACAAAAATTATTTCTTCTTACTAAGTGTAAGGAACTGAAATTAATCTAACTTAATTGATACAGTGAAATAGATATAAACATGTTATATATAACTTTAAATCAAAGTTAAAATTTACTATGAAATTTTATTAAAGTATATCTAAAGCAAGGATGTTTTTCAGATGTAGTCTTATTTTAACAAGCATCAATCACTAGAGAGATGTCTCAGTGGTTTAGAGCACCGCCTGCTCTTCCAGAGGTCCTGAGTTCAGTTCCCAGCAACCATATGGTGGCTCACAACCATCTATAATGTGATCTGATGCCCTCTTTTGCAGATAAAGCACTCATATACAATAAATAATAAATAAATAACAAGCATCAATCATTATTTTTAAATAGTTTCCATATATTTGTTTATCATGTTTACTAGTAGAAAGGGATTTGGCTTTCTAAGTAGGCAATAGTCAGAATGCCAAGCAGATATTCAATAGAATGTTGTTATAATAAAATGGTACCTATTAAAGTAAAAAAATTTGTTCCTTCTTGTGATTACCCACCAAGACTCATGTATAAATTTTACTTTGTCATTTGGAATTGGAATATACATGAACTTAATATTTGCAAATAGGAAACTTGATATCTTGCCTCAGCTAAAACTAAAGTAATGTACCAGGTTTCATGGATTCTGGTGTGCCGTGTACTTTAAGATATTTGCGCTTAGCATTTTATTTTCTAAATGTAATTTCTAAATTTCCATTGTGTAATTCTGTTTACAGGATACAAATCTGATTTATTTATTTTTAATGAAAGAGAAATATATGGCTTATTCATGATTGGATCTTTTATACTTCTGAATCCTTGATTAAAGAAAATCGTTTCATTTGTTTGTAAACATAACATATGTATAAGGGTTTTGTCTCTTTCAGAAAAATATGGAAAGACAGCAGAGGGTAGAAGGGAAATACTCCTCAGCCACCCCATGCTGCAGTGCCCTCAGATTGTGCTGGGCTATTGCTCTCTTCTCATTTATATAGTTAATGGCAATCACACATGAGAACTCTAGAATTAAATCTCTATAATGTCCACATGTGTCCCAAGATTCTTCCCCTTTCCCTCCCTCTTCTCCATTCCCCCCTCCCTTAGACCTCAGAAAGGGAGAGCACTCTCCTCCCCTACCATCTGAGCCCAGCCTATCAGGTCTCAGCAGTACCACATGCATCCTCTTCCTTTGTGGCCTGGCAAGCACCCCACCCCTTCCACCAGAGGGAATTGATGAACAAGTGGGCAACAGAGTGTATGTCAGAGACAGCCGCTGTTTCCTATGTTAGAGGACTGACATGGAGACTGAGCTTCCTATCAACCTCAGGGATCTAGGTCCACTCCACGCATGGTCCTTGGTTGGTCCATCAGTTTCTGCAAGCTCTTATGGGCCCAGATTTGTTGGTTCTGTTTGTCTCCTCGTGGAGCTCCTATTCCCTCTGGGTCCTTCTATCCTCAACTCTTCCATAAGACTCCTTGCACTATGCCCAAAGTTTGATTATGAGTCTCACTCATAAGCAGATATTAGCCATAGTTGAAAAGTAAACCCTAGAGCTGATAATATCAACCATTAAGTAGAAAACTGTGTTTGAGGAATGACAAAGTGATTGGATACCTCAGGTAGATGTGTATTGGACTTCTAATTTTACTCTGCCCATACTCAAATGAATTCAGTATTAGTTTTAAAGTTTTTTCTTTGTTTATATCTGACATTGTATTTTCATAACATTTCTCTTTTAACACTCCTTTACATCAATTACTTCTTTTTCCATTAATTGTTATTACACCTATATATGTATTAATATGCATATATGCTCTCATTATAACCAATGGAGCCCATATGTTACTATTACGTATGTTTCAAAATTGAAATAAACATCCTTAATATTTCAAATCACTAAATTGTGTAGCTTATGTGGTCTCTACCATTTTCTTTTGTGAGGTACTGATTTACATATAAATTATATTTTTTACATTTAATCAAAAGTATACATTCAAGCAAATTTCAAGTAAAACAAGTTGCTTTTCCCATCAATGAAGTCATCTTTTTCCATCCCAAGCATTCAGAGATAATTGTGCAGTTGAACTCATATTATGTTCATTTTCTTTGCCTTATTTTGCCTTTTGCTCTGATTTGTAAAGCAAAATCCATTATGTTGGCCTGATTTTCTTGCAGCTGACATCTGGTGCTGTCAGTGTATCTGGAACTTGTTCAGAAAACATATCTGCTAGGAAAAAACATAGGAGCTTTTTCCACTCCTTTGTAAATGTTAGACACTGATCCTCCCAAAGCTAACTAACCTTTCTAGCACTCTCATATGAATGAAGGTCTAAAGCTGAAAGAGGAATGATCTAAGTTTCTAGACCCATTGAAGAATATTATCAGATTTTAAGCTTATTAACAATTGCTTAATGTTTTAATGTTTAACACAAAAATTATATTGTAAAAACTTCTCATATAGCTCCCTCCATATTTAGTGTCTGTTATATGTTTCACAGGTGAGAAGTTCAGTAATATTTGACTGAAAATTCTGTGAGAATTTTTTGCTAGAGGTAGAAAATACGAAAACTTTTTTTGCGTGTGATAGTGACCCACTTATGACACTCCACTTACAAATCTAAAGACAGAATGAAAAATATCCCTTTTGTCCAGCAAAGGTAAAATATGTAAGAAAAAGAAGTACCTTGAAAATGAGCTTTTATTCAGTAAAATTAGTGCAGACACAAGGATTCAACTTGGAAGAAAGGCAGAGCTGCTATGTAAATAGAAAGCATCCAATCAATACAAACTGGATGGTTCCTAGGTAACTTGAGTACTAATCGGATGTTCTTCATTGTTCCTCCAAGACCTTTGAACATCCACAGTTTGGTGTGGCTTCTCCCACAGAAAGCTCCAATCTCAGGTCAATACCACATACGTGAGTACAGCTAAATACTACAGTACCACAAGCAGTAGGAGGCATAAATGGTCACTATTAAAATTCCCTCTTGACAGGAATGTGGGCTGAGTTCTTCCTTCCTGAATATGCAGTTACTTTTTATATTCATACACTGAGTAGCTGGATATCTACATTAAAGACCTACATTCCTGAATGTGGTAAATGTTAACAGCTTTGAGTATATTTTTATAAATGTTTTCCATGAATACTTTAACAGTGTGAGGACCTGATTGAAAAGTCCCCAATAGATGAAGAAAAAAAAAAATGACTTTCAACTTATTTATACCTTTCCAAGTCTAGAAGCCCAGTTTCACAGGAGACTTTGAGTTATAGTCAAGATTTCTAATTTCTTCAAACTCAAAAATTCACATGAGAGGAAACAGAATGAACACTGGCCAAAATCTAGCATTTTTCTGAATTTTGGCGAAGAAAATTTCTCAGCAGATCTGATTGTTGTACCAGTTGACATAGACCATTTACTTTTAACTATATGTTACAATTAGCCATGATCCATGCATATACAGTTCGGGCTAAAAAATGCATTACTGAATTAAAAGAATTTCCATGTTAGATAAATAATATGATAATAAAATAATTATGAATATCTTCATTGTGTTTCTATTGTTGTGAAGAGGCATAATAAGAGAGGCTTCTTATGAAATAAGGTTTATTGGGGGATTTATTTTTCACAGTTTCAAAGGGTTAGTCCATGACCACGATAGAAGGGTTCACAACAACAGGAAGGAAGGCATTTGTGCTGTGGCAGTAGGTGAGAGTTACGTGTTGACTTGGAGGCATGGGTCATAGGACAGAGACATAGAATCATTGGAAAGTGGCATGGGCTTTTAAGACCTCAAAGTCCATCTGAATGACGTGACCCCAGCAAGGTCACATGTCCTCCAACAAGGCCACAACTCCTAATCTTTCCCAACATTTCCTCCAACTAGCGACCCAATATTTAAACATATGAGTCTACATGGCTATTATTATTAAAACTACCACATTTTACACCCTGGACCCCATAGGCTCTATGCTATATCATAATGCAAAATTTACTTAGTTGAACTTCAAAAGTCCTCATAGTCCTTCAGAGTCTCAACACATTTTTGAAGTCCAAAGTCTCTCCTGAGATGTGAGTAATCTCTTAATTACAACCTGTAAAAGCACAATCAAAGTGCAAATTTCATACTTCTTAACTAAAATGGCATAGAATATATATTACCAACTAATAGGGAGAAACAAGGGTTTAGTGAGGAAATACTAGGCCAAAGCAAGACTGAAAGTCAGCAGGGCAAGCCCCAACTACAATGTTAAAGATGTTCCACACCCTGTCAGCTTTGCTTACTGCAACACACTTCTCCTGTGGGATTGTTCCATACCCTGTGCACAGCTTTTCTTGGGACATACCATGTCTCTGGCATCTCCAAAATATTTCAGTCTCCAATGCATCCCAAGTTTTATTTCCACAGCTTCACACAATAGTCTCTCTGGCTATCCATGCAGAAACTTCCTTGTGCCTGGACTCGATGACTTTCTTTAAATGTAGAGGAATATTACACAGTTCTTTTTTTTTTCTTTTCTTTAATTATTTACTTCTATTTTTACATATACATTTATATTATTACACATATATGAAATAAACTACATACAGCAAGAAGAGCCACAGAACAATTAGAAATTATATTCAGGTTACTTTCATAGTATTTTTGCTGTTTGTATTTGGCAACCTTGAAGAAAAAATTTTCCTATCTTGCTGATTCTAAAATTCTGAATGTAACTCAGTATGTATCATATCTCATTCCTATCAACTAAAAACATCTATCTAGACCTCAAAACATCTTAAGCCCTAAACAACTAAGCTTAATTGTGAAACTAAACTTTTTCATCTTCAATCCCATCAGAGATTTAAGAAGGAGTAAAATTAATTACTTGAGTAAACAGGAAGTGCAGGTTAGCAGCTTCCAATTAAAAAAAAATAACAGAGACATTTTGTTGGCTAGAAAGTAACCCATAACTCTCTAAAACATTGGAGCATCCCTTTCAGCCTTCTGGCCCAGTATATCTCAGTGACATATTTGTGAGGCAGGAACTATTGAGAACATGCATTCACTGTCTTGGCAGAATTTGGCCCTCGACTCTGCCTTCTACTTGGCCACTGCTCCTTGGCAAGATGGCCTTGTAGTCACACAGTGGAAAGGGATGCATACTACCCTGATGATAGGCTGTTCTCAGAGGTCTAGGAGAGGGGAATAAGCAGAAGATGTAGGGAGGGTGGTAATGAGACAATAAGAAGAAGCGGATAACAATCGGGAAGTAAAGTGAATAAATTATAATAAATAAAACAAGCACTTATAAAATCTGAACAGAGGAGAGGGATGCTGCAGAGACTGATAAACAACCTAGGGCCATACAAACCGAGGATCTAGACACTCAGTTCAGTTTAGTACATAGACAGCTCAGTCTCCTTGTGGGTGCCACAATATGAGGAGTAGGGACTACTTCTTTTTTTTTTTTTTTTTTTTTAATTTTATTTTATTAATTTATTCTTGTTACATCTCAATGTTTATCCCATCCCTTGTATCCTCCCATTCCTCCCCCTCCCCCATTTTCCCATTATTCCCCTCCCCTATGACTGTTCCTGAGGGGGATTACGTCCCCCTATATATTCTCATAGGGTATCAAGTCTCTTCTTGGCTACTTGCTGTCCTTCCTCTGAGTGCCACCAGGTCTCCCCCTCCAGGGGACATGGTCAAATGTGAGGCACCAGAGTATGTGAGAAAGTCGTATCACACTCTCCACTCAACTGTGGAGAATATTCTGACCATTGGCTAGATCTGGGAAGGGGTTTAAAGTTTACCTCCTGTATTGTCCTTGGCTGGTGCCTTAGTTTGAGCGGGACCCCTGGGCCCAAATCTGCCTATCATATTGTTCTACTTGTAGATTTCTAGGACCCTCTGGATCCTTTTATTTTGCTGTTCTCCCATGCGTCTCTCATTTAGAGTCCCAATAGGATGCCTTCCCCTCTGTCCCAGTTTCCTGGTAAGTGAAGGCTTTCGTGGGACATGCCCCTTGGGCTAGTATGCAGATATAAGTGAGTATGTACCATTTGATTCTTTCTGCTTCTGGGTTAACTCACTCATTATGATCATGACTACTTCTGACATAGACTCTGGTCCCCAAATGTGGTTCACTTCCCCTGGGCTTGGTGGACTTTACAAACCACAGAGGAAGAGGATACAGGTCGTACAGATGAGACACGATTAGCTGAAATCAAATATTAAGGGAGGAGAGCTCTCCTTTCTGAGTGCTAGGGGAGGCAGGGAGATGGGATAAGGAAGGGAGAGGGGATGAGGGAGGAGGTTGGGATCAGGAGGTGATGAAGGAAGGGATTACCATTGGGATGCAAATTTTAAAAATAATTAAAACTAAGAACAAGCAGGTCATTTATATTCCTAATACCACTACATGGAAATAGCTTTGAGACAGGCTGAGATATGAATGTCTATGCATAGTCAATGCTTCTTATTGGTTACACAACACATGGGACTTAGGACTAGATGTCATTTTTCATATGGTATAAATGAAGATCCACAATTCTTTTACTCCTTTATCTTTCTAAAAATCTAAGGCAATGAGGGTGCTGCCCCCCTTCTTGAGTTCCATGACCATAATCTTTGATTTATTGTTGTTATTGTTTAATATTTATGTTGAATTAGCAGCAAATTACTTCTTAGACATTCGTACAAGTTAGAAACTTAGGTAGTATCTTGACCTAGGGGTGATAATGTTTTTATTCCTTTTTACATCAGGCCTTTAAAAAACAACTAAAAAACCCAAGAAACTTTTGAGCTCAAGAATTTGCTTCAGAGTTACATTTCCTAGTGTTCTCTTTTCTCTCAAATTGTATATTTTGAGTTTCTGTCCTAATTTCTCATTTTTGCCATAGATTTGCATGAGTGATCACTAATAATCACATGACAGAATCAACACTAGGATGTTTTGACATATCCTCTGACAATCAAATTAGCCCCAAGCTGGTCAACTTTGCCTCAGAAAAATTACAATGACAAAAAATCGCCTGTCTTTTCCAAAATATCATAAGCATGGTCTCTATCTAAGTTGTTCTTATTGAGTACCGATGGATGGCTTGATCTGGGCCCTTGTAGCTCATTTTGCTTTGGACACTGTTACTTTCAAACCTTCTACTAGGATGGCCCATCATTCCCACTTAAAAGTTTAGCTTCTTTGCTAGTTCAAATTCTCAATTTCATCCATATTTCTCCAAGTAATGAGGAGGAAGAGGAGGAGGAAGAGGCTAACTTAAGTGGAATATGAACTAGGAGTGTGAGGGTCTAATTTTTGCCCTTAAATTGACAATTAACTCCTTAAGAAGGAAGGCTATCCTGTGCAGGAAGTCATTAGCAAATAAAACAAGACAGTATTTGAATAAAACTTAAATTATATAAACCATGCAATATATGAACATTTAAGGAAGGAGAATTCAACAAGAAACCTAAAAATACTTAGTTGTAATGGCAATGGTAGAAGGAATGGCTGCTGTGCTTGTGGTTTCTGTGTCCAATTCCTGTAATTCTAGTTACACTGTATTCCTTTTCTATTGTAATATTAAAGGGAATTATTATTTTACTTGAACTTATCATATCAGGAACTGTTAGGAGAACTTCAAACGAACAGTGATTAGATATCAACTTCGGTTGAAAACAAGGTTTGCTGTGCATTAGCTCTATCACTTTGGAAATTTAGTTTTGTTGTTTAGAAGAGAATTTCCTCATTCTTGCAAAAAAAGTCATAATCATGGTATAGAATGTATTCATTTGCTATGGTACTGATTTCATTCATTTTCTACAAAAGAAAATAAATTAGTAAACCATCAGTAGATGTTTTGTGTTGACAATATAGTCTATTACCAGCAGGTCTCATACATCAAATGAGGCTTGGGTCATGGACTGAAGTCAAGGTTTGGATCTACAAAGTTTTTTGGGCCAATATTACTATTTCTTGAGCTGGATTAAACTCAGGAGTCACCAAAATGTCAGTTGAATGAATCATTGCACTGCAGCACCCTTTCAGATGGCATGATCATAATGGAGGACACTCGCCCCATTAGGATGTCTTGCTCTGATGAACAGTAACTCTTCTGTCGTCGCATTGTCTGTCAGGAAATGTATAACCTTGTAAACGAGGGCATGAGAGCAGAAAGAAGTGATGTCTGACTTGAAGTATATCTATGGACCATTTTCTTCTCTTATGATCTCTACATCAATTTTTGTGAAGTGTGTGTTATGAAACTTAATACGACCCAGTAGTGCCTTCTGTGCAATTTGGGGGCTTTTTCTTAAATAAAATGCTATGTCAACCTTGTCTCTATTTATTCCTGAATCTCATGCCAGGGCATATTTTAAGTTGCAGAAACATTCACTTCTTTATCTGCTCCAGCTTGTTTAATATGTCTGTTAGAGTCAGTGTCAACTGCCATTGTTTTAGAGAAGAAAGTGTGAGATGTGTCTTCTTACCAGGTAGTGGGTTCTTCTGTGACTTAGACCAGATGTTCTACCTTCAGCTGCTTGGTTTTTCCTTAAATGTCCCAATGTTTTGATAAAATCCACAGATTTACACTTCCTCATTTTATTAAGTCCTGTGACTTCTCTGATATCCAGTGATCTCAATATTTTTAGTAATTTGTTTCAACCTGTGGATATTTTTGAATACCCTTAATTCTTTATTTATTTTTTCTTTGTCTCATTTAATACTGCTTTATTTGTGAAACTTCCATCATTATATATAAAAATGAAAGGTATTGAGTATTTTTCCTTACCCCAAATAATGCTATTTTATCTTTTATGTATATGTTTTATTAATTTAATCATATTACATCTCAATTGTTATCCCATCCCTTGTATCCTCCCATTCCTCCCTTCCTCCCACTTTCCTCATATGCCACTCCCTATGACTGTGACTGACGGGGACCTCCTCCCCCTGTATATGCTCTTAAGGTTTCCAGTCTCTTTTTGGTAGTCTGCTATCCTTCCTCTGGATGCCACCAGGCCTCCCAATCCAGGTGACATGGTCAAATATAGGGCACCAGAGTTCATGTGAAAGTCAGTCCCCAATCTCCACTCAACTGTGGAGAATGTCCTGTCCATTGGCTAGATCTTAGTAGGGGTTCAAAGTTTACTGCATGTATTGTCCTTGGGTGGTGCCATAGTTTGAGCAGGATCCCTGGGCCCAGATCCTCCTGTCATAATGTTCTTGTAGGTTTCTAGGACCCTCTGGCTTCCTCCATTTCCCCATTCTCCCATGCTTCTCTCACCGAGAGTCCCAATAAGATGTCTTCACCTCTGTCCCACTTTCTTGATAAGTGAAGACTTTCATGGGTCATGCCCCTTGGGCTAGTGTCAAGATATAAGTGAGTATATACCATTTGTCTCTTTCTGCTTCTGGATGAACTCTCTCATTATGATCATTTCTACTTCAATCTATTTTTTTCACAAATTTTGGAAATTCCTTGTTTTTAATAGCCGAGTAGTAAGTATTCCATAGTGTAAATGTACCAGTTTCTTTATCCATTCTTCTACTGAGAGATATGTAGTCTGTTTCCATGTTCTGGCTATTATGAATAAGGCTGCTATGAACATGGTTGAGTATATGTCATTACTGTGTGCTGGAGCATCTTCTGGGTATATTTCAAGGAGTGGAATAACTGAGTCTTCAGGAAGCCCTATCCCCAGTTTTCTGAGGTAGCACAGATAGGTTTCCATAGTGGCTGTAATATTTAAGAATAAAAGAACATGGTTCCTCTGAAATACATGGGGAGCCAAATTTATGAATCCTGTATGTACTCATCATTCTATTAATATCAAGTGATCATGATTCATATGTAGTAGGTGCTATAAAAATCTGGCTGAATACTCTTACTTATTTCTATGTAATCTAATGGAAAAATATTGGAAATAATAATTTATTCAAACACTATGCAATATTACAATATATTTCTTATTTAAAAATTTTAAAACAATTAGAGAAATGTGGGAGAGTCTTAAGGTTTTCACAATTAATTATGAAACCTGGAGGTGATGTCTTTGGCATGGCACAGATAAAGCAAAATATTACTGAACACTGATAATGATCTGAGCATCCTTTGTTCATCTGTGTACTTAGGTAATAAAATTTCCCTCATGATATCTCAGCTCAGTTAATTACTGGAACAGTATAAGCCAAATTTATACAGTGTTTACTATTTTATATGTCATTATTTGCTTCATTAACAATTTGATAATTTATTTTTGTTAACTATATCATTGAGTTCCAGACAGGCTTCTTGGATTCAAGAATTTCCTTCTTAGTTCCAGATTCTTATGGAGTCCTCTGGTAGGGAGGTAAAAGAATTGTGAGCATTATTGACAGTGGTAAGACACTGATTACCAAAACCTGCTACCATCTAACTTATGAAAAGGTTTTTGTTTGCTTTTTATAATAGATTTTTTGAGTTGTAGAAGTACTTCAGCTGAAAAACTTTAAAAAAAAAATTAACAGGACAAAACAATAACAAAAGCTATCTGAATCTTCACTCCTATATATTAGACATTAGAGGCATGGCTCGACGTCCAATATGTGCTTGACTGACTTATGCTACTGTACTGCTTGTGTTCTTAATGGAGCACTTTTTTCTTGCCCATCATTACTAGCACCAGTTCCCTCAGCCATTTCTTGATTATCTGTAAAACCATAGCAAGCTCTAGAATTTTTGTTAAGGACTCTTAGCACACACAAAACAGAGGACGCTTGGACATAGAAAACCAGTAATCCAAGCAATTGTTGCCGTGTCAGCCCTAGAAAAACCACAAAAGCCTGGGCAAGAGGCACCTTTTCTGAGCACCACAAGTGTACTATTTTTCTATACCTCATGAGTAGCTTCACTTAGCTCTTTTATTTACATCTGCCTTTGTTGTTTGTCCAGTTGGCTGAAAGGCAGGTGATTGAATACAAAGCAATAAAGTCATCAGAGATGATGGAAGCAAGTCTGAAGGTCTTTTACCCATTTTTTTTTTTTTTTTTTCTTTAGTTTTACAGTATCACAGAAGCCGTTTAAAAACTATGTTTCTTTAAATCACTGCAGAGTTTGATGTTTGAATAGAGTTTACTAAGCTATTTTAAATCAGCAAATATGACATTTTGACCATGATTCCTCTTTGAAGTAACTGCATTTGGTTCATTACCAAACAATTTCAATTGACACTGCTTTAAAATTCAGTTTTATATAAGAATATATATAATTCATGGAGATTCAATTTGGGAGCTGTTATTTTCTCTGCTGAAGGCTCAAGGTTAAAGCTGTTGTGCCTAAGCATCTGATTCAGTGAATGCTGCTGTGTGTAGTGTATGCTTTGTGTAGACCAATAAAAGCAATCTGATTGATCTGTCTCGTTACGGACATGATGGTTTCCAAAGCACTAGCTATAAAATAAGCTAACTGGAAAATCAAAGCTTTAGTGACCTCAGAGGACTCTTCATCTCATACTGCAGTTTAAATCATGATACTTTAAATTTAGATATCACATGCACAACACATTTTATATAACAAACCAGCAAAAACTTGTAAATAGCATTTTATTTTCCACCCTTCCAGGCTGGTATATTTGGAAGAGTAAAGAGCTTTCCAAGTAACCACCTTTTCTAAATGTTTAAACTTGTCTTTGGCAGATTCTGAAGAGGCTCAAATATCTTTTTCTAGCACCCATACTTCTATTTAAATGCTTCATTCCAAAGAGACCCACTATTCTTTATGAACAACTCTCCCCTTCTCACTTCTCCCTCCCTTCCCACTTCCCTTTTTTCTCACCTTTAAAGGTAAAATTGTTACTTTAACTTGTTTACCTCTAATATCTCAATTTCTCAATATATTTATACACACACACACACACACACACACACACACATATATATATATATATATAATTTTTGTTTTTTGTGTTTTCTAGATAGGGTTTCTCTGTGTAGCCTTGGCTGTCCTGTACTCTCTTGTAGACCAGGCTGTCCTTGAACTCACTGCCTCTGCCTCACTGAGTGCTGAAAATACAAGCATGCTCCAGATAAATATATTTATCGGATTGTGATGGAATGTTCATTGGCTCATAGAACTTAAAGAACTAGCTTGCTCAGGGACATTCCTCGCTCCATCTCCTTGTCTCTTTTCTTCCTACAACTCATATATTACAGAACATTTTTACCATTTATTTTCTCATACTTCTATACATATATGTATTATGGTTTAGTCATTTAAATCACATTGGTCCCTTTCACCTTCCCTTTTCCATTGAAGCTCTTTTACCATGAATACTTTCCAACTTTCATGATCCCCATTCTTAAAAAAAAACTAAAAACAGTTGGTAGTTTACTTGTATATATGTGTAATAATATATATGTATGTGTAAGAAATATTTTTAAAAAGACACAGTATAACATGCTTGAAACAAACAAACATAAAACCAAGAACTGTGTCTACAACAAGGGCACTGATTGAATTGAAAGGGAATAGAAATTGATAGTGACCACATTTACTCATTAATTTTGATAGATGTCTATTAAAGCCCTAGCAATCAGTTCCTCCCTGTGTGATATTATATAATATGCTCGATACCATCCAGTGTTTTCTATTAACATTTTCCTGAATGTAGGTTCTCAGCCTCTCCGTTGTAAACACAGCTGGTGTTGGATGACCCTGGCTGTACCATGTTACCCAAGCTAATAAATCCCCTTTTAGTATATATTCATTCTGTTGGTTCTATTCCTCTAGAATCCCTGACAAATATAAAAGTGTATAGCTAGCCTCTCTATACTGGAGCCTCTCTATATGTCATGATTACATGGTATACACCACATATTTACACCACCATGATCCCTGCCTGCCTACTTTGCCTCCTTTACCATCATAAATAGTCTGCCTGCCTCTGAACCCAAATAAGTAAATCCTCTCTGCTGTTTTTGTCAGGTATTTTGGTGCATTAATGCCAACATTACTAATACAATTGGCATGTGATCCACGCTCATGTGACTGCATTTCCATATGCCTCTTTCTTCACCAGTTTGGACATTTCAACATTAACCGAATGCTTACGGCATTTCAACTAATTTTTTCCCTTTTGATAGAAATATCTGCTGCCAAACTTCTGTGAGCATTTCTCCTTTGAAACAGAACCTCCTGAAAATGGCATTCTACCTTAAGTTTATAATGTAATGTCTACCACACACTTCCCTTACTTTACTCTCAGAAGCTATGTTTTGCCATCTATTACAACTGGAAATCTCTTCATAGGCTCTTTTTTTGCTCACTTCCTGATCGACTTCTGTGTATTTCCCCATGTTTGAGTGCAATCTAGCCCATATCCTGTTATGCCAGCATATTGAGTTCTATCGCTTCTTTTTGCTGAAAGTCCCAGATTGTAATCTTATAGGATGTTCATCTGAATGTTTGGTCATGATTTTCTTGCTCAAGAGACACAGACAGCATTCTGGACAGGACTAGCAGAAACAATGCCAGGAGTTCTTTCTATGGAGTAATGTATCATATTGATTTGTTCATTTACTTGGCATTCTACCTTGGAAACTTTGATTCTTTACCTACAAAAATACATTCTACTGACTGATGTATTGTTTTAACTTACCATTTTGGTGGGCAGGAACTTTGAAGCTATTTATAAAATTTTGTATTTTGTCTTCCCTTCATTTTTACATGAATTGAAGTTTATTTCTTGAATGAAAAGTTCAATTATCTTTTATTGTTATGTTGCTAAATTATACTCTTTGTTTTACATTTCTGTATTGCTGTTTTTTATTTTTACTTTTATGTATACATTTATATTATTATACATATATATATAATAAACTGCATATAGCAAGGACCATGAAACAATTAGGAATTAATATATAACATTCATAGTGTTTTGCCTATTTTTTTGACACTCTTGAAGAAAATGTCTTTCCTATTTTGATGAGTTTAAAATTCTGAACATAGATTGATTCCAAGATGGCATCCACTAGTATGCAACATAGCTGATCTACTTTGAGGAGACCAGGTTCGTGAATGGAGCCACAGACTGCTGGATTTTGACAACTGCAGGTGATTGGGGCCCCAAACTTCGCAGACCTCCAGTGGGTCTAACCCCGGTACAAGCAACAGCCCAGAGGTGCTAAACGCACTCCCCAAACTCTGAAACAGAATCCACAACCAAGCTGCAGCTGGCACATAAAACCCAAACTCGCCATTTGGGGAGGGGATTTTCCAGAGCCCCCAACCTGAGGAGTCTCAGTGAATAGGGTGAAACTACCATTGAACCTCTCCATCCATACCACGCCAAACTGCGGAGGTCACCTGCCTAGCCCAAGTGGAAACACAGGTGGTGGGACTCACCAAAAACAGCTAGAGCTGGCGTGTAGCTCGGTCGGCATCATGGGCCCAATCTGAACCCAGACACAAAGGACTGACCCTGCAAACAGGGGCAGTTAGAAACCAGCGTGGACTGCTCCCACAGCCCAGTGGGACTGCCCACGTTATCAGGAGATGTGGGTCTTGCTTGCGGTGTCTAACTGCTGACCTAAAGTGATCTGGGAGCATTCTGGCTTTCACTGGCGGAAAGAAAAGATACAGGGGGTTCCCACCAGTAGTCTGAATTACCACTGTTGCCAGCCGCCTGCTCAGGCTGCCTGCACTGACCCGGTACTCCCCAAATAACAGAACCTAGCTGGGTCCATTCTTGCTGGCGCGACAGGACCTCCCACGATATAGGGAGCTGTAGGTCATGCTTGCAGGGCCTGACTGCTGACCTAAAGCGAGCTGGTAGTATCCTGGCTTTTACTGGCAGAAAGAGACGATACAGGGGATTCCAGCCAGCAGTCTGAATCCCCATTGTGGCCAGCTCCCTGCCCGGGCTGCCGGCACTGACATAGCACTCCCCAAACAACAGAACCTAGCTGGGTCCATTCTTGTGGGTGTAACAGGACCTCCCATAATACAGGGAGCTGTGGGTCATGCTTGCAAGGTCTAACTGCTGATCTAAAGCAATCTGGGAGCGTCCTGGCTTACAGGGTCATGGAAATTGCTGCCTCCTTGGATATTGCCAGTGGCCTGAAAGCATATTGTTGCAGGCCCACCAGGCACTGATCCTGTAATCTCCAACAGGCAGATCCTAGCTGGGTCATCTCCTGCAGACCCAGCAAGAACTCCCAAATTCATGGGAGAAGCTGGACACTCCAACAGAGTATACAGGCAGAGCTAAAAGATAGCTGCAACCCAGAAGATCTGATCTACCTGGGGTCCTGGCTACAAAGCAATAGGAAGGACAGGCAGCTGGGATCAACCTACACAACCAGAGAGCTTGTGTGCTGACATTACTCTAGATCCCAAAACTGCTGATCTGAATTACAGCAGTAAGGTGAAAAGGCCCAAACAGAAACCTACTTTGCATGACTCAGCCTGGAGCCTAAGGTGTTGAGAAAAATCTCCAGGAGTAGAACCTGAATCACCTGCAGGTCCAAGGAAATACTCCCTGATCCCCACAGGCAAGGACACTCTACCTATAATGAGGCATCAACTATCCACTCTCAAACAGGGAAGGTCACTACAAACCACCTCCCAACACCAGAGTCACCACAATAACAAGAGGACAGTGAAAGAATGCAAACAAAAACCAAAACAGGTTGGCATCTCCAGATCCCAGCAATCCCAATGAAAACAACCTGGAGAACCCAACAATTGATATACAAGAAAATGACCTCAAGTCCTTAGTAAGTAAGATGATAAGGAAAGAAACAAATAAAATCTGTAAACAAATGCAGGAGGAGGCAAACAAGAGGGCAGAGGATTTAAATGAGTCATATAAAGAGGCATTTGAGAATTTCAGAAAAATACAAAAAACCAGATGAAAGAAATCATTAAAACAGTCCAAGACATGAAGATAAAAATGGAAGCTATCATAAAGGAACACACAGAAGAAAAACGTGACCGAGAAGCATTAGAAAAGAAAGCAAGCATCTCAGAGGTGGCTTTATCTAGCAGATTGCAAGAAATGGAAGAACGAATATCGGGACTTGAAGATACAATCGCAGAACTGGAAACATCCATCAAGGGAAATTCTAAATCTGAAAAGTGCATGACACAGAGCATTCAAGAAATCAAGGACACCATGAAAAGATGAAATTTGAGAATAATAGGGATAGAGGAAAGAGAAGGCAACCGACTCCACAGCCCAGAAAATATCTTTAATAGAATAATAGAAGAAAATTTCCCCAATTTGAAGAAGGAGATGCATATGAGCATACAAGATGCCTACAGAACACCAAATAGAATAGACCTGAAAAGAAAATCTTCCCTCCACATAATAATAACAACACAAAATATACAGAACAAACAAAAAATATTAAAAGCGGCAAGAGAAAAAGGCCATGTAACATATGAAGGCAAACCTATCAGAATTACTTCGGACCTCTCAACAGAGACCATGAAAGCCAGAAGGGCCTGGACCGAGGTTCTGCAAACCCTAAGAGAACACAGATACCAGGCAAGATTACTATACCCAGCAAAATTATCAATAACCATTGATGGAGAAAACAAGATATTCCATGACAAAAACAAATTCAAACAGTACCTAGCCACAAATCCGGCTTTACAGAAGTTACTAGAAGGAAAACTTTACCCCAATGGGTCAAACTACAACCAAAACTACATAGGAAATAAGTAACTATACCATCGCAAAATCACAGCCTCACAAAATCTCGACTGTTACAAATACCAAAAATGAAGGGACTTAGCAATCACTGGTCATTAATATCTCTCAATGTCAATGGTCTCAATTCTCCAATAAAGAGACACAGACTAACTGAGTGGATGCATAAACATGACCCAACATTCTTCTGCATTCAAGAAACATATCTCAACCACAGGGACAGCCCTGCCTCAGAGTAAAAGGTTGGCAAAAAATATTCCAAGCAAATGGGAGACTTCAACACCCCAATTTCACTCAAGGATAGGTCTTTGAATCAAAAACTAGGCCGAGAAATAACTTCATTAACCAATGTCATGAAACATATGGATCTAACAGATATCTACAGAACTTTCCACCCAAACGCTAAGGAGTATACTTTTTTCTCAGCACCCCATGGAACGTTCTCTAAAATTGATCACATAGTTGATCATGAAGCAAACCTCAACAGATACAAGAAGATTGAAATAATACCTTGTATCTTATCAGATCACCATGGTCTAAAGCTGGAATTCAAAAGCAAAAGAAATAACAAAGAGCATATTAACACATGGAAACTAAACAACATTATACTTAATGACACATGGGTCATGGAAGAAATAAGGGAAGAAATGAAAGACTTCCTGAAATTCAATGAAAATGATGGAACAACATACCCAAATATGTGGGACACATTGAAAGCAGTGCTAAGAGAAAAATTCATAACACTAAGTGCCTTTAAAAAGAAAATGGAAACATCCCACATAAACAACTGAACAACACATCTGGAAGCTCTAGAAAAAAAAGAAGCAGAAACACCCAAGAGGAGTAGACACCTAGAAATATTCAAACTCGGGGCTGAAATGAATAAATTAGAAACAAAGAGAACAATCCAAAGAATCAACAAAACCAAGAGCTGGCTCTTTGAGAAAATTAACAAGATAGACAAACCGTTAGCCAATCTAACTAAAAGACAGAGAAACATTATCCAAATAAACAAAATCAGAAATGAAAAGGGAGACAAAACAACAGACACCGAAGAAATACAAAGAATCATAAGAACCTACTTTAAAGACATTTATGCCACAAAATTTGAAAATCTAAGGGTAATGGACAAATTTCTCAACCAATTCCATTTGCCAAAATTGAATCAAGACCAGATAAACAAATTAAATAGCCCTACTTCGCTTATAGAAATAGAAACAACCATTGATAGTCTCCCAACAAAAAAAAAAAAGCCCTGGGACAGATGGTTTCAGCACAGAATTATACCAGTCCTTCAAAGAGGAGCTAATACTGATACTATTCAAGCTATTCTGAAAGATGGAATATTACCAAATTCATTCTCTGAGGCCACAGTCACATTGATACCTAAACCCCACCAAAACCCAACAAAAAAAAAGAATTTCAGGCCAATTTCTCTTATGAACATTGATGCAAAAATACTCAACAAAATACTAACAAAGCGAATACAGCAGCATATCAAAGACATCATTCACCATGACCAGGTAGGCTTCATTCCAGGCATGCAGGGATGGTTTAACATACGGAAATCCATCAATGTAATCCATCATATAAACAAACTGAAAGAGGAAAACCACATGATCATCTCTTTAGATGCAGAAAAAGCATTTGACAAAATCCAACACCCATTTTTTTTTTAAGTTCTGGAGAGATCGGGAATACAAGGCACTTATGTAAACATAATAAAGGCTATATACAGCAAACCAACAGCCAACATTAAATTAAATGGAGAGATACTCAAGGAAATCCCTCTAAAATCGGGAACCAGACAAGGCTTCCCAATTTCCCCATATCTCTTCAATATAGTTCTTGAAGTTCTAGCCAGAGCAATAAGACATCAAAAGGAGATCAAGGGGATCCAAATGGTAAAGGAAGAAGTTAAATTATCCCTATTTGCAGATGATATGATAGTGTATATAAGTGACCCCCAAAATTCCACCAGAGAACTTCTACAGCTGATAAACACCTTCAGCAAATTGGCAGGATACAAAATAAACTCAAAAAGTCAGTAGCTTTCCTGTATACAAATGACAAACAGGCAGAGGAAGAAAGTAGAAAAACTACTCCCTTCACGATAGCCATAAGCAATATAAAATATCTAGGAATAACCCTAACCCGGTAAGTGAAGGACCTATTTGAAAAAAAAACTTTAAATCTCTGAAGAAAGAGATTGAAAATGACATCAGATGATGGTGGGATCTACTTTGTTCGTGGATTGGGAGAATCAACATAGTAAAAATGGCCATCTTACCAAAATCAATTTACAGATTCAATGCAATCCTTATCAGAATACCTACAAAATATTTTGAAGATATTGAAAGAACAATTCTCAACTTCATATGGAGAAACAAAAGCCCAGAATAGCAAAAACAATCCTATACAATAAAAGATCCACTGGAGGAATCTACATACCTGATCTCAAGCTATACTCCAGAGCAACAGTAATTCAAACAGCATGGCACTGGCACAGCAATAGGCTAATAGATCAATGGAATTGAACTGAAGACCCAGAGATGAATCCACACACATTTGCTCACTTGATTTTTGACAAAGAAGCCAAATCCATTCAATGAGAAAACAACAGCATCTTCAACAAATGGTGCTCATCTAACTGGATGTCTACATGTAGAAAAATGCAATTAGACCCTTATTTGTCACCATGCACAAAACTCAAGTCCAAGTGGATTAAAGACCTCAACCTCAAACCATAGACATTAATCCAGTTAGAGGAAAAATTGGGGAAGAGTCTGGAACACATAGGCACAGGAGACAACTTAATGAACAGAACACCAACAGCCCAGGCCTTAACGTCAACAATTAATAAATGGGACCTCATGAGGCTGAGAAGCTTCTGTAAGGCAGGAGACACTGTCAAGAGGACAAAGTGACAGCCTACAGACTGGGAAAAGTTCTTCACCAACCCTTCATCTGACAAAGGTCTAATATCCAAAATATATAAAGAACTCAAGAAATTAAATACCACCAAACCAAATAACCCAATAGAGAAATGGGGCTCAGAACTAAACAGAGAATTCTCAACAGAGGAATATCAAATGGCTGAGAAACACTTAAAGAAATGCTCGACCTCCTTAGTCATCAGAAAAATGCAAATCAAAGAGACACTGAGATTCCATCTTACACCCATCAGAATGGCTAAGATCAATAACTCAACTGATACCACATGCTGGCAAGGATGTGGAGAAAGAGGAATACTCTTTCATTGCTGGTGAGAATGCAAACTAGTACAACCACTTTGGAAATCTATCTGGTGCTTTCTCAGAAAAATGGGAATAGGGCTTCCTCAAGACCCAGCTTTTCCACTCCTTGGAATATACCCAGAAGATGCACTACCACACAACAGGGACATATGCTCAACCATGTTCATAGCTGCCTTATTCATAATAGCCAGAACATCGGAACAGCCTATGCGTCCCTCAATAGAAGAATGGATAAAGAAACTGTGGTACATTTACACTATGGAATACTACTCAGCTATTAAAAACAAGGAATTTCCAAAATTTGTGGACAAATGGATTGAACTAGAAATTATCATAATGAGTGAGTTCACCCAGAATCAAAAAGAGCTAAATGGTATATACTCACTTATATCAAGACACTAGTCCAAGGGGTACGTCCCCATGAAAACCTTTACCTACCAGGTAGTGGGTCAGAGGGGAGGACATCCTATTGAGACTTTAGGTGTGAGATGCCTGGGAGAATGAGGAAATAGAAGGATCCAGAGGGTCCTGGAAAACTACAGGCGGGTCTGGGACCTGAGGTCCTCCTCAAACTATGGCACCAGCCAAGAAAAATATAGGCAGTAAACTTCAAACCCCTACCCAGACTAGCCAATGGACAGGGCATTCTCTACCCTTAAGTGGAGAAGGAGATCTGACTTTCACACAAACTCTGGTGCCCCATATTTGACCATGTCCCTCGGATGGGGATGCTTGGTGGCACTCAGAGGAAGGATAATAGGTCACCAAGAAGAGACTCGATACCCTATGAGCATACACAGGGGGAGTGAGTCCCCCTCAGTCACAGACATAGGGGAGGCGAATAGGGGGGAAGTGGGAGGGAGGGAGGAATGGGAGGATCCAAAGGATGGGCGAACAACTGAGATGTAATATGAATAAATTAATAATAAAAAGGGAAAAAAATAAAAAATTAAAATAAAATTCTGAACATAATTAAATATCTATCATATCTTATGTCTATCATCCTAAAAACTTCTATCTAGACCTAAAAACTATTTAACCCTTAAACAATTAAACTTAATTGTAAAACTAAACTATTTGGTCTTCAAAACCATCAGAGACTTGAGAAGGAATAAAATTAATTACCTGAGTAACCAAGAAGTACAAGACAGCATCTTCCAAATGAGAAAATGACAGTCAGTTCATTGCCTAGACAGTCACCCAAAACTCTCTATAACATTGTAGCATCGTTTGCAGCTTTCTAGCCCATTATATCTGGCACACATATTGGTGAATCAGTAACTATCAAGGACCTGCTCACCCTTGTTTTTGCAGAATTTGGCCCTTGACTACGCCTGCCTCCAAACTTGCCCACTTTTAAGCAGAATTTTGTCTGTGGCAGAAATTAGGACATTTTTTCCCTCTGGCTGGTTTGCCACATTTGAAGCCATCTCCATAAGGAGATGGGGGGAGATGGGAATGGGCAGAGAAGGGAGGAAGAGGATAGTAGTCAGGATGTACTGTGAATAGCTTATAACAAAATATACATTTAGAGGAAAAAAGTCAAAATGAAACAGACCTTGATGAAAGAAAAACTCCCAATTCAAGCCAGTCTATGTTTAAATGAATTCAGACTGCAGAGCAAGGAGGTAATTCATATTGCTAATCTCAATGCATGGGAGTAACTCTGAGACTGGCCGAGACACGAATGTCTATGCACAGACAATTCTTCTTATTGGTTGAAGAAGGCCTGTGACTTATCTTTAGATGCCATTCTTCACATGGTATGAATGAATATTTGCAGGTGTCTTTCTCCTGTCCAGACAAAGAGCAGAGATCTAGCCTTAACTTCTCTGTGCATCCTGAGCACCTCACACTTTTATAATGTTACGACTGTATAATGCTTGTGAGAAATTATATATTTTCATAACAGAAGACCTGCACATGGACCCTGGATGAGACCTGACATGATCCATTCCTCTCAGCATTCTAGACCCTGACATCCTGCATCTTTTATGTTTCAGCTCCAATCACTTCCGTTGCTGTTCTTCATTATAACAGGACAGCTCCCAGGACAGCTTTGAAGAGATCTTCTGATACTGATTGGTCCAGCAGTTCAGAATGTCCCACACAGGACTTCTATTAAGCCTGGAACTTCTCAATATTTAGAAACTGGACATCAAATGCTGTTCTTCACTTGCATAACCCTTTTCTCCCAATGTATCTGGGCCCCTACTAAGGAATTGTTCATCTCAAATCAGCAGGAAGAAGCTTTAAAGAGAGAACAATGCCACATTTCCCTTAAGGTTGGTTGGGTAAGGTTCTGCTTGTTCTGTTTTTATATGAGTATTTATTTGTATGGATATTTTCTTTTCAAGACGTGTCACTCTATAGCTGGTGGGTGCCTGAGTGATGAGCTTGTAGACGTAAACCTTCATGCCTGACTCAAATGAGAATGTTCTAATTTGTCATTTTTACTATCAATTGTTATCTAACATTGTACTACAGGGAGCTAGGGAGCTCCTTTTTCACATCTCCTTGATTTGCCATCCTTTTCTAACTCTCCATCTTTAAACTTTCCCTCTCTTACCAGTATGTAAATGCATAAATTGCTATTTCATTTACTTTGTTACAAACTGTTTACTATCAATGCTTAATTTGATATTTAAATACTCAAAAATCAGGAAAGTATATTTTTGTTTAAATAACATATATACAGATAATAATTTTGAATTGGAAATTCAGTCGCTGCTGATGTGGGCCACACATCAACTCTGCAGTGTAACATTTAGATCTCAGAATGCCCAGGTCTTGCCTTACATCTGCATTCTGGAGGTCTTGGATGAAAACCTAGAGGTATATATTTCAAAAGTTTTTCAAGTAACTATATTACAAAGGCAAATTTGATGCTCATTGTAATAGAGAGTAATATGTGAAGAATTAAGTAGAGAGAAGAGAAAAATGAATTTACATCTGTGAAGGAGGAGAAATTTTCCTTGCAAATTATAAAAAAATTAAACAAAATAGTTACAGTTATTTTTAGGAAGCTGAGACTTTCTCATCTAGTACCATATATTTCCATGCAAAATACATTAGATTATATGTTGGTATTTAGAGTGGATCACAGTAAAGAGGCTAAGTCTTGAGATGAGCACTCTGAGTCATTAGGAAAATCACAAGACCAGGCAATACTGACAGTCAATGGAAACAGTGGAGGCCTTGATTTTAGGATAATATGAATACCATTTACTTCCCAAAGATTTTGGTTTTAGTCTTTAGCCAGATAAATACAGAATGACCCATGATTCATAAACTGGAGAAATTAAGTTGAATAATAAAGTTAACAAATAAGAACAAAAGTAAAGGTACTAAGAGCTCTATTGTGTAAAAATGTGAAGGATGAAATATCTGTTAAAAGTCTTTTTTTATAAAATTGCTTAAATTTTAAGGCAGTTTTGTAGAAACTGTATTTTGTACAATAGGTTTTATAAGCAGCATTGATCAACTTTACTAGTACTTAGACCAACAGTGGAAAACTAATGAATGTTATTGACTTCTCTATGGCTGTGCCTTGTTTATAGCACCCAAACATGCTACAGCCTCTACATAGGCTTTCTCCTTATGGCTTGTGATTGCATGTTTCTGACTTGTGTCTAAGGTTCTTACCTTGATCTTTTTATAGCTGTAACCCACTATGATTTGTTCTTCAGTATTTTTTATTAAATGCATTCTTGTTGGGTACAAGTCATCTCAGTCCTTATGGGTGAGCAAAATACATGGTGGTCTGTGTGAGAAGCTCTTCTGAAAGATATAGTTCTAGTATAATTCAGCATAAACAACAGTAATATGTCTTCTCAAATTACCCCCTTCTCATAGTTCTCTCTCTCTCTCTCTTTCTCTCTCTCTCTCTCTCTCTCTCTCTCTCTCTCTCTCTCTCTCTCTCTCTCTCTGTCTCTCTCTCTCTCTGTCTCTCTCTCTGTCTCTCTCTCTCTCTCTCTCTCTCTCTCTCTGTATGTACAGTGATTTGTACACACATGTGTTTGAATGTGGAAAACAAAGGTTGATATTGAACATCTTTTTCAATCACTCTCTACCTTATTTTCATCTGACAGCAACCCTCATTGAACCTGTAGTTCAACAATGTGTGTAGACAGTCAGGCCTAGGAGATCTAGGAATCCTACTGTTTCCGCCCAGACTTCAGTACCGAGATTACAAATATAAGCTTCCCTCGTTATTTCAATTGATGCTAGGGATCTGAATTCAGTTTCTTAAGTTTAAACAGCAAACACTTTACTTATTGAGCCATCTCTAGAGTTCCCTCTATTTACTATCTTAGACATCACCTTTTCCCCATTTTTTGTACTTGTTTGTTTCTTTTTTAAAAAATAATTTATTCAGATTACATCTCAATTGTTTTCCCCTTACTTGTATCCACCAGTTTCTCCCTCCCTCCTGCTTTCACCCTATTCCCCTCCCATAGGTCTGTGACCTAGGTGGGCATCCTCTCCCACTATATGGTCTAATGCTTTCAATCAAGTCATATCATGGTAGCCTGCTTATCCTTTCTCTGAGTGCCACTGGGCCTCCCCACCACAGAGAAGTGGTCATATAGGGGCACCAGGGCTCATGTCAGAGTCAGTCCCCACTCTCCACTGACTAGATCTGAGTAAGGGTTCATGTTTACTATATGTATTGTCCTTGGTTGGTGAAATAGTTTGAGCAGACACCCCTGGGACCAGATCTGCCTGTCATGATGTTCTTCCTGTAGGTTTCTATTACCTCTGGGTCCTTTTATTCTGTCATTATCCCATATGTCTCTCACCTAGAGTCCCAATAGGATGTCCTCACATCTATCCCAATCTCCTGGTAAGTGAGGACATCCCGTTTGGGCTAGTGTTGAATTATAAGTGGGTATATACCATGTGAGCCTTTCTCCTTCTGGGTTAACTCACTCAGTATGATCATTTCTAGTTCCACCCCTTTATCCACAAATTTCAGGATTTTCTTGTTTTTTTTATAGCTGAGTAGTATTCCATAGTGTAAATCTATCATGGTTTCTTTATCCATTCTTTGACTGAGGGACATTTAGGTTTTTTCCAGGTTCTGGCTCTTATGAATAAGACTACTATGAACACAGTTGCACACATGTCCTTGTTGTGTGGTGGAGCATCTTCTGGGTATATCCCAAGGAGTGGAATAGCTGGGACTTGAGGTAGCCCTATCATCAGTTTTCTGAGAAAGCAACAGATAGATTTCCAAAGTGGTTGTACAAGTTTGCATTTCCACCAGCAATGAAGAAGTGTTTCACTTTCTCCACATCCTCACCATAGACACTAAATCTGCTAAAAGCAAAAGTGGGAAAAGCCTGGAACACATTGACAAGAAGACAGCTTCCTGAACAGAATTACAACAGCCCAGGCCTTAAGGTCAACAATTAGCCAATGGAACCATGTGAGGCCGAGAACTTTCTGTAAGGCAGAAGGCAATGTCAACAGAACAAAGTGACAGCCTATAGACTGGGAAAAGATCTTCACCAATCTTACATCTGACAAAGGTCTGATACCCAAAATTTTTAAAGAACTCAAGAAATTATACATCACCAAATCAAAAACCCAATTAAGAAATGGGGCTCAAAATTAAACAGAGAATTCTCAACAGAGGAATATCAAATGGCTGAGAGACACTTAAAGAGATGTTCAATGTCATTAGTCATCAGAGAAATGCAAATCAAAATGACTTACCCACCTCAAAATGTCTAAGATCAAAAACTCAAGTGGCAGCATATTCTGTTGAAGATGTGGAGAAAGGGAAACACTCTTTTCTCCCATTTATTAAGTAAGGAATACATATTTCTGTTAAAGCCTATGTCAGAGTGTGAAAGAATGTTTTAATGGTTTTCATTATTATTTAATTATATGTGGCTATCTTATACAAAGAAAACAACTCCATGATGGCAACATACAAATAATTATTTATGACAATGCACATGTGCATGCATGTGCTTATGCATGTGCGTGCACACACACACACACACAACACACACACACACACATAAACTCTAATACTTAAAATATTTCCCAATTATTTGTGAGTGTATAAAAACTACTGATAAGTGGTAGGAATTAAAATGGTTAAGTACTTATAAAGGAAATTAATTTATTATAATACATGCTGAAGAAAATATAAACTCAGGATTCTACATTCTAAAATATGAATACAATTATGGAATCAATAAAGAAAGCTCAGTATTTATCGTTCAAGTCCTTATAGAATTTCTACATTACCGCAAATATGAGCTTCCTTAAGTGGCAGTGATCTTTCAATGTCCCATAAGTGAGCAGCCATGCTCACTTTGAGGAAAGTGAAACCTAGAGTTTTATAGAGCTACAAGCATTATCAATTCTATTGTTCTTTTCTTTAATTCAAATGCTGGTCACTTTCAATAGAAAGCCATGATCATTAATTCAGATATGAGTATCAAAGTGGTGTTTACAAAACCTTAAAAAAAAGGATTGGAAATAATTACAACTTAAATAACCACATTTGTCTCTTCATAACTTTTTCAGTAAGCTAATGAATTTACTGCTACCACATAGATTCAACGTCAACTGCCTATTGGTATTATGAATTTGAAACATTGGTTTTTTAATTGCAATATATTCATAAATTTATTTCTTGTAATATACTTACATGTATATACTAGTGACATAATAATGACAATATAATTGTATTGGTTTACTTTCCTTTCTACTGAGTAAAATCCTTTTTTATTTAATTTAATTTTATTATTTTATTTTTTTAAATATTTTTTATTTTTTACATATGCATTTATGTTATTACACATATATATAATAAACTCTCTATAGCAAAAAGAACCATGACACAATCAAGAATTATGTAATTGTTACAGTCTTAGTGTTTTAGCTACTTGTATTTGACAGCCTTAAGAAAACATTTTTCTTGGTGTATCTAAAATTCTGAATGTAAATCAACCTGCATCACCTCTTTTGATTATCAACTTAAAACATCTATCTAGACTTAAAAACATTTTAACCCCTAAACAACTAAGTTTCAGCTACCTAGTCTTCAACTCCATCAGAGACTTGAGAAGGAATAAAATTGATTACCTGAGTATGCCAGGAGTGCAGAACAGTAGCTTTGTAAATAGGAAGATTACAGAGACAGTGTACTGCCTGAACAGTCACTCAAAACAATCTATTATGTTGGAGCATCTTCTTCAGCTTTCTGGCCCAATATATCTGACAGACATATTTGTGAGGCAGTAAATATTGAGCACATACTTATCGCGTCTTGAGAGATTGGCCGTCAATTTTGTCTCCATTCAAGCTTGTTCCTTTTTAGGCAGAATTCTGTCTATGGTAGAAATGAGAAAGAGAATTCCAGACTTCAGTGAAACTCTCAGATTTTGAAACTTAGAAAACTCTTAGATTTGAATGTCTGATCCAATCTAATTTTGCATTCATGATTATTGCTTTAAGTTTTGGCTGAGTACATTATTAATATTCTGCATATTAGTTATGTTCTCTGTTGCTTTGGCCAAGTAACTGACAATGCTCAAGCAAGGGGAGGCTACCCAGCACTGGAGAGGCCATTCCATTATGGTAAGGAAGACATGGCAGCAGAAAGAGAAAGTATGGAGCCATGAAGAGGACTATGGCCATTTACAAAGTTTCAAGGCCTGGCCTCAGTGATCTATTTCCTTTCGTGATTCTTCAGCTCTTTTATTATTTCTTTTAGCATTTAAGTTTGTTTGTTTGTTTCTTTTTTTATGCAGGCATATGTGTCTGAGTGTGTACACGTATACACATATAGGATGGCATTGGATTCTTTGGAGTGGTGGATAATAGTGAACAGCCAGATATATGGTGGGGACTGAATTTAGGGTTTTTGTTTGTTTGCTTGTTTGTTTGTTTGTTTGTTTGTAAGAGCAATGCACACTTTTAACTGCTGAACCATCTCTCCAAGGCATGAGGCTCTACCTCTTACGGGGTCTACAATCTTCACAAACAGTACCACTAGCTGGGACCCAAGTGTTTAAACACAGAAACTTATAAAGGCTATTATACATTGAAATCAGAAAATGCTTAAATCCATATCAGAACTATATAAGATCTATGTGTAAGTTTGTATTGTGAAAATTATTTGTTATAAGGAGGATAACAATTTAGATGTAATATGAATAAATTAATAAAATATATTTTTTAAAGTATAAAAAGGAAATTGTCATAGAGGGAAGAATAAAAATTTATATCATTGATAAAAAAACCTTCTCCTTTTTACTTAGTGTACATCTTTGTCTCAACTTATCACAACCCTCCATATAAACCCCTATGCAACAGTAGTACCACCTGCAGGCTAATTAATGTACATCATATATCTTGCTTACTTAGTTCTTAATAAGCTTAAATGTTTCTAAAATGCATATAAAATCTAATTTTAATATTGATTAATGTGATTAAAATTATACCTAGTTTTCAAGACTGGACAACTTTGCAATTTAGAGACTATCCCAAAGAAATCAATGGGGAAGAGACTTGTGGGACACTGAGAGGCTTTAGGGTTGGGTCTCTCTCTGCCCACCTGCTCTTTACCTGCCTGGCCCATCTGGGACAGAAAGAGCAAAGAGGCAAAGGTGAGTTTGGTGCACATTAGATGACAGCCTGTGAAGCCCTTGGGTCACCTGAGAAGCTTTGGGCTTAGACTTCTCTCCAACAACCTGCTGCTTACCTGCCTGGCCCATCTGGGTCACAGAAAGTGAACCAACAGACGTGAGTAGGGCTTTGGCCACAACACACATTACCCACCATACCAAGGAGACCTGAGAGGCACTCAAGCAACTCTCAGCTTGAAGCTCTTTCAGACAGCTCCTCTTCTGCCTCACTCAACTGGGACACAGACAGGAAACCCAGTAGATGGGAGATGGGTACAGGTTCCAACACCCATTGTCCACCATCCTGACAAGGCCCCAGGAAAGCTCTAGCATATAGCCTTTAGCTTGGAGCTCTCTCTGATGGCTCCCATCCTGCCTGGCACATGTGGGACTCACACAGACAGTGAACACATTGGAGAAGCCTCCAGGCCTGCTAACACCAGGGAAAATGAGATTGCTAGAGGCCAGCACAATTTCTTCCTTTCTTTTTTTTTTCTATCCCTGATGTAGAGGTCATTGAGTAGGAAGTTGCTCAGTTTCCATGAGTTTGCAGGCTTTCTATTGTTTCTGATGTTGTTGAGTTCCAAATTTAATCCATGGTGGTATGATAAGATGCAAGGAGTTATTTCAATCTTCTTGTATCTGTTGAGGTTGCTTTGTGGCCATGGTCAATTTTGGAGAAGGTTCTGTGAGGTGCTGAGAAGAAAGTATATTCTTTTGTGTTTGGGTGAAATGTTCTGTAGATATTTGTTAGATCTCTGATTCATGGTGTCTATTAGTTTCATTATTTCTCCATTTAGTTTCTATCTCCTTGATCTGTCTGTTAGGGAGAGTGAGGCATTGAAGTCTCCCACTATTAATGTGTGGGGTTAGATTTTGATGAAGCTTTAATAATGTTTCTTTTTTGAATTTGGGTGCTCCTGAATTTAGGGCATAGATATTCTGGATTGAGACATGCTCCTGGTGCCTCTCTCCTCTGATGATATGAAGTGTCCTTCCCCATTTCTTTTTATTAGTTTTGGTTGAAAGTCTATTTTGTTAGATACTAGAATGGCTGCTCTAGCTTCCCTCTTGTGTCTGTTTTCTTAGAATACGGCTTCTGTCACTTTCCTCTGAGGTAATGTCTATCTTTATTGATGAGGTGTATTTCTTGTATGCTGCAGATTGATGGGTTCTGTTTTTGTATCCATTCTGTTAGCCAGTGTCTTTTTATAGGGGAGTTATGGCTACTGACATTGAGACATATTCATGAACAATGGCTGTTATTCCACTCCCAGAGCCAGAAGAAGTCAGACAGAGAAGTCTAGGTGAGGCCCTCACTACTTGCTTTCTCAAGGCCCTGTACATCTACTTGTCGGGTGGTCCATCAGCCTTGCAAGTCACCAATGGACATTGACTACACTGGCTCAGCCACAACCCTGCATACCCATCTTGGTCTTTTTCAACCACTTTCAACCCCTGCAGGGCTTAGAGGACATGTAAGGCCAGCCGTTTGGAGTATCTGCTGAAGTGGCTGGGCCAGACACCGTTTCTCTGCTGTTCTCCATAAATATGGTCATGTAGCCATCCCCTGCACCCTCATGGAGGTACTACTACCATGCTGTGGAAGCAGCTCATGTGTAGAACCATTTTTCATCATAGGGGGAAAGCTCTTTATGTTTGGCCAGCTTGACTGTGTCCACCCAATCGGTGACTTTCAGTATCCAGGACTCTTTGAGGAAGGCTGCCAGAACTCAGGCAAACTTTTTTTTTTTAATTAATTTGTTCTTGTTACATCTCAATGGATATTCCATCCCTTGTATCCTCCCATTCTTCCCTCCCTCCCATTTTCCCCTTACTCCCCTCCCCTATGACTGTTCCTGAGGGGGACTTCCTCCCCCTGTATATGATCATAGGGTATCAAGTCTCTTCTTGGTAACCTGCTATCCTTCCTCTGAGTGCCACCAGGTCTCCCATTCCAGGGGACATGGTTAAATATGAGGCACCAGAGTACATGTGAAAATCATACCCCACTCTCTACTCAACTGTGGAGAATGTTCTGTCCATTGGCTAGATCTGGATAGGGGTTTAAAGTATACCACCTGGATTGTCCTTGGCTGGTGCCTTAGTTTGAGCGGGACCCCTGGGCCCAAATCTGCCTATCATAATGTTCTACTTGTAGGTTTCTAGGACCTTTTGGATCCTTCTACTTTGCTATTCTCCCATGCTTCTCTCATCGAGAGTCCCAATAGGATGTCCTCCCCTCTGTCTCAGTTTCCTGGTAAGAGAAGGCTTTCATGGGACATGCCCCTTGGGCTAGTATGCAGATATAAGTGAGTATATACCATTTGATTCTTTCTGCTTCTGGGTTAACTCACTCATTATGATCATTTTTAGTTCAATCCATTTGTCCACAAATTTCGGGAATTCCTTGTTTTTAATAGCCGAGTAGTATTCCATAGTGTATATGCACCACAGTTTCTTTATCCATCCCTCTACTGAGGAATACTTAGGCTGTTTCCATGTTCTGGTTATTATGAATAAGGCTGCTATGAACATGGTTGAGCAAATTTTCTTGTTGTGCGCTGGAGCATCTTCTGGGTATAGTCCAAGGAGTGGAATAGCTGGGTCTTGAGGAAGCCTTATTCCCAGTTTTCTGAGATAGCACCAGGTAGATTTCCAAAGTGGCTGTACTAGTTTGCATTCCCACCAGCAATGAAGGAGTGTTCCTCTCTCTCCACATCCTCACCAGCATGTCGTGTCGCTTGAATTTTTGATCTTAGTCACTCTGATGGATGTAAGATGGAATTTCAGAGTTGTTTTGATTTGCATTTCCCTGATGACTAAGGAGGTTGGGCATTTCTTTAAGTGTTTCTCAGCCATTTGATATTCTGTTGAGAATTCTCTGTTTAGTTCTGAGCCCCATTTTTCAATTGGGTTATTTGGTTTGGTGGTGTTTAATTTCTTGAGTTCTTTATATATTTTGGATATTAGACCTTTGTCAGATGTAGGGTTGGTGAAGATCTTTTCCCAGTCTGTAAGCTGTCGCTTTGTTCTCTTGACAGTGTCTCCTGCCTTACAGAAGCTTCTCAGCCTCATGAGGTCCCATTTATTAATTGTTGACATTAAGGCCTGGGCTGTTGGTGTTCTGTTCAGGAAGTTGTCTCCTGTGCCAATATGTTCCATGCTCTTCCCCAGTTTTCTTCAAACTGACTTAGTGTCTCTGGTTTTATGTTGAGGTCTATGATCCACTTGGATTTGAGTTTTGTGCAAGGTGACATATATGGTTCCAGTTGCATTTTTTTTTACACATAGACCTCTAGTTAGACCAGCATCATTTGTTGAAGATGCTATCCTTTTTCCATTAAATGGATTTGGCTTCTTTGTCAAAAATCAAATGACCATATGTGTGTAGACTCATATTTGGGTTTTTGATTTGATTCCACTGATCAACCAGCCTGTTGCTGTGCCAGTACCATGCTGTTTTAATTACTATTTCTTTATAGTACAGTTTGAGATCAGGTATAGAGATTCCTCTGGAGGATCTTTTATTGTACAAGATTGTTTTAGCTATTCTGGTTTTTTTGTTGCTGGTTAACCTCCTTTACGATAACTCCAGCCATCATGGGGCCTCCTTGCTGCCAGCTAGGAGAAAGAGCAAAAGACAGAATTTTAAACAACTGGTACTAGACAAACTTGTTATCTGTGTTGTAGAAAAATGCAAATACATCTGTATTTATCATCTTGCACAAAATTCATGTCTGAGTGGATCAAAATCTCAATACAAAACCAGATACACTGAATCTGAGAGCAGAGATAATAAAAAATAGCCTTGTGTACATTGGGAGAGGAGACAACTCTCTGAACATAATACCTAAGGCATAGACATTAAGATTAACAATTAATATATGCAACCTCAAGAAATTGAAAAGCTTCTCTAAGACAACTGATACTGTCAACTGGACAAAGCAGCAGCATGGGGAGTTAGAAAAGATTTTTATTTGCTGCACACATGATACAAGACTATGATCCCAAATATATAAATAACCCACAAAATCAGAGTTTTAAAATAGTCCAATTAATAATAGGAAACAGACTTAAACAGTATTATAAATAATGGAATTATTAATTGCTGAGAAATACTTGAAGAAGTGTTCAAAATTTTTAGCCATCAGGGAAACACAAATCAAAACTACTATGAGATTCCATCTAAAATCTGCCAGAATGGATAACACTAATGGCCAGGATGTGGTAGTGTAACCTTGGCAGCCACTAAGAAAATCAATATAAAAGTTCCCTAGAGTGTTGAGGATGGAACTATCCCAATATTCAGATATACTACTCTTGGGCATATCCCCAAATGATGTTCCATCCTATTACAAGGACACCACAAGGTATCTATGTACATTTTAGCTTTATTCATAGTAGCCTAAGAATGTTTAAATAAAATGTGATATATTTACACAGTTAAGTATTACTCTTAGTTATTAAATCAAACAAAAACAAAAACTACTTCCCCCCTGCAACAAAAACAAAAACAAACTTGAGATCATTAAAGTTGCAGGGAAATGGATGTACTTAGGAAAAAAAAGTCATCCTGACTGTGGTAACCCAAACCCAGAAAAATAAAAATGGTATCTATACTTATAAAGGGATATTAAGAAAATGATAACCAAACTACAGTGCATAGACCCAGAGACGTTAGATAAAGGGTAGAGTTCTAGAGCATGAAGCAAACATCTTCATGGGAAGAGAAAAATAGAACAGTTTATATGGTTGACCTTTTGGGCCATGGAGAGAGAAACAGAAGACAGGTATAGGGTACATGATGGAGAGAAAGAGTCGGGGATCAAACAGCTGGAATTGGAGGGGCATTAGGTGGTGGTGTGAATATATGCAGTTGAAACTTCCTGGAATCTATGAAGGTGATTCTAATAAGGATTCTTAGTAATAGGAGATATATAGTCTCAATTGGGCATCACTTGTAGGCAAGTGAGGCTTCCAATGGTGTGACTACATTACGTTCATTTGAGTTGGTAGCCAAATGGGTCTCATGGAAATCCCTAAACATCCAAGGCTGTTGCTACGACAAAGGTTGCTGTCCACAAACTGACAATGGGGTCCCATTGCTGAAGAGAAAACTCACACAGTGCATTAAACACAGCAAAGTTGACCTGGTGGCTACATAGAGACTTCTTTCCAATATTCTAGTCTCTTTGGTCAGGGAATATACTCTGCAAGCTGCCAAAAGAGAAACACAGACAGCAACCTAGCCAAAACCACTTTATATAAAATTATGTCCTGATGGAAAAATTATGCCCTGATGGAAAAATGTGTTGTGCAAAGGTTGCATGGAATTTGTAGAGGTATCCAACCAATGTTTGATTTGAACTAAGGCCACTCGACAATAAGGAACCCCCACCCAAAACTACTTGGATAAAAAAGAAGAACATAGATAACCCAGAGAACTAGGATAAATCCAAGCACTACTGGTCAAAAAAATGAGTAAAATGATTTCTAGTGATATTCTGTTTTATTCATAAATGAGTAATCCAGATATCAGAGAGGCTTCATTCAGCAGCAGTTCAGAACATATACAGAGACCCACCGCCAGACTTTATATACCTATCTTTATCTATCTATATCTATATCTATCTATATCTGTCTCTATCTATCTATATATATCTATATCTATGTATATATATATGTATATATATACATATATATATTTTATATATATATGTATATATATACATACATATATATATATATATATATATATATATATATATAGAGAGAGAGAGAGAGAGAGAGAGAGAGAGAGAGAGAGAGAGAAAGAGAGAGAGAGAGAGTCTAAGTCTAAGGTCTTTATCAAATCTCTCCCTTAAGATCATAGGTAATCCTGCAAAATAGGAGGTGGAAAGATTGTAAGAGGCAGAGGGGATGGAGAATACCCAGAGAACAAAGCTTTCTGAATCAACTAAATAAGGCATACAAGAGCTCAAAGATCCTGACATATCAAGTACAGTGCCTATGCCTACATGGGTCTGTACCATGTCCTCTGTATATGTTTTAAAGATATTATCTTAGTATTTTTCTTGAACTCTTGACTCTGAATACGAGTGAGTCTCTGACTCTTCTGCCTACTCTGTGACAACTTTACTTCTGTTGGGTTGAAATGTTTATAGAAGAATTTTAATCCAGCAACACGTCTTCTCTGGAAACAGATTATATCCAACTACCTGTGATCTCTTTGAAATGCAGACACATTCTGGATTGGAGGATGATCTGACTGGAATACAGACATGCCCTTAGTACTCACCTTTAATTTTAAAAAATTAGTTTAATGGTATTTTATAGAAGGAAGCATTCATGTTTGAAAGTGACACCTAATTGGGAGTCAGACAAAGTGACAAATCAGAGAAAGATTTGACAGAGTGAGTCAGAGCTAGGATACTCTCAACTCTCACAAGAGCAGGACAAGAAAAAGAGACTACTTAAGAGAAGCTGAGTTGGAGAGAATTTTTTTCTTTTGGTTTGTTTTTTGTTTTTCTTCTGTGAGTTGATTTCTGACATAGTTTTACAGAGACAGATTGCAGAGATAACAAACTAGAAATAGGTGAAGACAGAATGAGCCAGAGATTCAGAAGGAACCAGATCAAAACATATTGCCAGAATTAGTTTGAGGCTAGGCAAAGCAGTTCAGTCAGAAGCAAAGAGAAGCCAGGTTGAATCAGTCAGATTAAAGAGAAGTTTGGGCCAGAACAGCTGAACTTGAGGCAACCTGTGAGAGGTCAGAAAATGACAGAAGCTTTAGGGACAGCTCTCATCTCATTCCTTCATCTGAGGAAATAAAAACATTTACACATGTCTAAATTCAACATGATAGTTTTTGCTTCATTTTATTATATTTTATTTTATCATATTTGGTTATTTCTTAGAAGCCTGTCCTTTTCTTATAATGGACAGAAATGGAGTATATTTGGGGGACAGGTGAGGTGAGGAAGAGCTGGGAGTAAGAAATGAACAGGAAACTATAACCGGATATAGTGTATGACAAAATAATTTATTTTCAAAAAGTGAAAAAAATGCTTGATATTTTTATAGTATTTATGTTACTAGAAATAAAGTATATAAAACTTCTTTTCTCAAATATCTGCATATGTTATTAGTTGATTTTGCTTATAATTTTAAAGATGTGAAGCAATATAAAGATCTTTTAATGGAAGACAAATTATTTTGTAGTATATTCTCACAATGGAATATCAGGAGAGTATTAAAGGTACAGGTAATATATACATAGATATATTAAGCATTATATTAATAAATAAACTTACATATATGTAAATATATGTAGCACAATGAATAGGACTGTCTACTAGGGTGGCAGTGTCTAACCTTTCTTTCTCAGCCATACATGGTTTCACTGTTAAAATTTCAAAATAATTTATGTTGTTTGTCTATTTTCACCAAATATATGTTATTTTACAGTATTTCAAGTTATATCTTTTTCCTTTATTGTTTGTTTGTTTGTTTTGTTTTGTTTTTTTTGAAACAGGGTTTCTCTGTGTAGCCTTGGCTATCCTAGACTCGCTTTGTGGACCAGGCTGCCCTTAAGCTTACAGCAATCTGGCTGCCTCTGCCTCCCAAGGGCTGGGATCTTGAACTATAATTTTTTCTTGAAATTTAGAAAAATCAGAGTTAATATATGTATTTTATTATTTATGTATCGATAGTTTGAATGTATTTGAAATGCCTTGTTCTCTTGCCCTTATCTTTCTGATGGCCTTCAGAATATGTCATGATTTCTTTATCCTTTATTCAAAACATCAATTTATAGGGAAGATTTCTACCAACTAATATGTTTCAGCTTTACAATAATGGCTTGCCCTCATAGAGCACTTACTGTAGGTGCTTCTGTAAATCATGGCCTCCTCACTAGAATGCATGGAAAGTACTGATAGCATTAACTCCATCACACAAATGCCAAACACAAGATAGGAAGGTACACAACTCCTCCATGGTCATAGGGCAAAAGCCATTTTGCATTCTATTGTAATATTGGATTAGAAAACAAAATTCGCCTGACATTAAAAAACATGAGACCATGTTTTAATTTTATGATGTAAGAGATGTCCTTGATTTTTATTTACTAGCATAAAATGATAAATAATTCAAGCGAAACCCTATCAATTTGTGGTTAAATTATTAACAGATGTATAACAGGGATATCTAATGCAAAGCATGCCAACTCATCCTGTGTCTCTCCACACCCTTTAAAACAGTGATTGCTACCACTGCACTTTTCAGTCCAATTAGGAAATGTAATAGTTGATTTAAATTCAGCATATGGAGAATGAGGCCTTTAACGGGTATCTGAGATTGGTTTCCACAAAGAATAAAATGAACTAACCGGCTTCACAATGATAGAAGATTTTAGAATAAAGGAAGCAGCATGTACAGCTGGAGCTAATTACAAATTTGGGCTTCACTTTTGTTAAGAGCAGACTAATGTTTGCATACCAAGCATTTGTTGTAAATAAATAGCTTTAATAAGTGGGGGGAAAGACAGTAAGCAACACAATGCCAGGGGTAATTACAGCTATGTTTACAAAAGCCACAAATTCAATATATAATTATCTTGATACAAAAAATGAAGATGAAGTCATACTTTAAGTTCTTTATCAGGAATAATTCTAACATTTGAATAGTCTGATACTTCAACAGTTGTCTGAGGCTGAAATACTTCCTCGAGATATCCCTTTATGAAATGTACAAACACAAAGTGATGTGGCCTCACACAACAGATGCTTATCTATTAAATAAGGTGCGTGAAAGCACACTGGGTCATGCACTGCACCTTGGCAATGATTTACCAACAGAAGGAAATGATGGTATTGGAGGACTTTGAGAGATGGTTTGTCTCAAATTCAAAACACATATTGTCACATTACCACCCCCTCCAAATAAAACCAGTTTCTGTTCTGTCATGATAACAGAAGAAGAGAGAGAGATATGGAATTATATCATAAGACATAAAGTCATCAAGTAAGTCATCAGACCAAGTATAAACCAATCAAATTATCTACTTAATTCTTTGAATTAGCCTCTGTTGGCAGAGATGATCATGATTATTTATTAAATACCACGATAGCAATCGAGACTCACCTGAACTGAATATTACGACAAAGAAAAATCCAAACTCCTGGCCAGAAGTTAATTAGAAGCTACAAAAACCCCACATACTAACACGTGTAGCAAAGGCATTGGTTAAGTGCACAATGTGGAAGCCACCATTATATTTCTTAACCGTTGAAGGAGGAAGACTATGGTGCATGGTAAGAAGAGAACTTTCACTTTTCTGTGAGCAGAGGATAAAATCTGTCTCTCTGTGAAATGTTGTGAAGGGGGCGTATTCTGAGGGACTGTGCACAGTTTGACTTCAACTATACGACAATTTTGCACAAAGGCAAAATATATGACAATAAAATGTTCAGATTTGCCAATTCCTGTCCAGCAGAGAAAAGATAACAGAAGGGCATCCAAAGCAAGTTGGTATGATGACGCACTTGAGTACTAGGACTTTTAGACTTTATGTGCCAGAGCTCTGTAGTATGCGAAACACAAAGCGTACGCACAGTGCCAGTTAAAGATTATAGAGATAAGACACTGATAAAGGTCACCACCATGGCAAGCACAGTGCACTAATACAGCATGTTAACAGAATAGTGTGTGGTAAGGAAAGAGGCTCTTATAAATGATTACGCAAATGTGCCATAAAATTAAAGCCTGTTTGAAAGGGTCAAGATAATATTAAACAAAACTGCATGATATTTTCTAGTTCCATCTATTTGCTTGCAAATTTAATGATGCCATTTTCTTTAAAATCTGAGTAATTAATACTCCATTGTATAAATGTGCTACATTTCCACTGTCCATTTTTCTGCTGAAGGATATGTATGTTGTTTTCAATTACTGACTATTATGAACAGAGCATCAAAGAATATGTTTGAGCAAGTGTCTCTGTGGTAGGATGAAGCATAATGGCATGCTGGGTCAGTTAGTCTAGAAAGTTATTCTAGAAAGACAAATATGGAATGTATATACTTATATATGGATATTAGTTATTAAATCAATGATACACAAGCCATAGTGCATAGAACCAGTCCAAATTGGCCATCTCTTGTCACCAAACGGAGATTCAAATATCAAGTTTGGGTTACATCTAATTGAGTTGTTGGACAGAGAAATCTAACAGAACTCCACAAATAGACTAAGTGGTTGCCAAAACAGTGAAGTAGGTTACTCTACACAGAGAGAAGTCTCAGTGATGAAAACAGCATCTACACAACTGATTGAAAATTGAGTGTCTAGGACGAGTCCATGAATTGTTTTTGGCTGGTGGTTCAGCCTCTATAAGCCCCCATGGGCCAAGGTTATTTGGCTATGTAGGGCTTCTTGTGGTGTCCTTGACCCCTCCAGCTCCCTCAACCCTTTTCTTAACTTTTCCACAAGTCTCTCCGAATTCTATCTAATGTTTGATTGTAGGTCTCCAGGGGCTCTGGTTTTAACATTGGTTTTTAACAACACCAATGAATATAAAATAAAAATAAATAGATTACTCTTATTTTTTACTTTAAAAAATTATTTTATTATGTTTATGTGAAAGACCCCAAACCACCATTAATAGTTTAGCAGCAGTAACGCCATTTTGCAAGGCTAAACCAAGTGCAGGGTTCAACCCCCCTCCCCCAAGAGGGAGGGAACGGGGCAGTGAAGCAAGACAGGGCAGGGGAGAAAAACAAGATGTTTTTCCAAACAGGATATCTGTGGTCGGCCACCCGGTATTGCCTAAGGCCCCTGATGTCCCAAGATAACCACCCACTCCCCCTCCCAATTTCCTGGTACCGAAAAACAACCATGACCAGGACTTGAACCCGGATAAATCTAGCCTCATTTAAATCACCCAATCAGAACCCTGTAACTATGCTTCTCGCTTCTGTGCGCGCGCTTTTTGCTCTCCTGACCCTATAAAAGACCAATTCCCCAGCTCGAGGGCGCGCCAGTCCTGCGTTGACTTGGACGCCCCGGGTACCTGTGTATCCAATAAAGCCTCTTGCTGTTGCAACCGATTGACTTGGTCTCGCTGGTCCTTGGGAGGGTCTCCCCAGATAGACCACCATACGGAGTGTGGGTCTTTCATATGTTTTAACATATACATTTATATTATTACACATGAAAAAGATAAACTACATACAGCAGAAAGAACAATGAGACAATCATGAGTTATATGGATCTTACATTCATAGTGATTTGGCTGTTTGTATTTGTCATGCTTGATGTAAACATCTTTCCAACTTTGTTGGGTCTAAATTTCTGAGTGAAAGTCAATATCTACCATATCTCTATTAACTTAAATCGTCTATCTTAATCTAAAAAGATCTTATCCCCTAACCAATTAAACTTGATTGTAAGACTAAAAGTAACTGGTTTTCAACCCCGTAGGAGACTTGAGAAGGAATAAAACTTCTGAGTGAACCAGAAGTGCAGGTTAAGCAGCTTCCAAAATGAAAAAAAAAAAAAAATGACTGAGACAGTTTACTGCCTGAACAGTCACCCAACACTCTATAACACTGGAGTATCGTCTTTGGCCTTCTAGCACAATATCTCTGCCAGACTTATTTGATAGGCAGGAAGTATTGAGGACTTGCTTACCTTGTCTTGGCAGAGTTTGGCCATGGAGTCTGCCTGCATCTAAGCTTACCCATTTTAGTCAGAATTCTGTCTGTGGCTGAAATGAGGATATTTTGCCCAGTGGCTGGCATGCTACTCTTGAAGCCAATTCCTTAAGGAGGTTCTTTGATGTTGATCATTTTCTTTGAGGTGGGCTGGATGTTGCCAGGAGTAAACTTGTCTTGTCAAAGAGTTTTTAGAATAATGAAAATATCTTTAAACGCCATATTCTCTAGGTCTTTGAGGCTTTTGAAGACATTATTTAACTATTTTATCTTATACATCTTAAAAAAATTATATCTATTTGTTAGACCTAGTCATATATTCTTGTGATAAAATTAGACTATTATTTGATATGACCATGATTTGCATCATTATACAAAATTCTAAACCAATGAATTAAAAAAAAACCCTCTTTGTGAGTAACAATTAAGGCCTTGAATTAAGAAATAGGATCAACTATCTACCTTTTGTTCTATCCCCCTTCTGTGGTTTTATATCCCCCTTTCTTTCTTTTCAGCTTCTATCTCCTTACTTACGAGAGAAAGATAAAGGAAAAGAGAGATGTCTCTGAACCTAACCTAGTTTTCTCTATATATAAGACTAATAATAATTCTTAACCACCTCCTGATACAAATAAGCTTCTGTAGACTAAGAGAGAAATGAGAAACCTACCCAAACCCCCTTAGAGGAAATGGGACATTGTTCTCTAAAGGTTTCTACAGGCTGATTTGGGGTGAATAATACCTTTAAAGAGGCCCCAAAATGGGGAAAATGGTTAAGTAAGCCAAGGATTGCATTTGTAGTCCAGTTTCTAAATGTTGAGATATTCGAGGCTTAATAGGAGTCCTGTGTGGGACAGACTCAAATCCTGCATCAATTGGGATTTAGAAGCTTTCTTCAATGCTGTCCTGGAAGCTGTCCAATTCAGATGGGTAACAGCAGCTGAGGAGCCTGCAGCTAGAACAAGAAGGATGCAGGATTACAGCATGCAGCAGGCTGAGAGGGATGAATCCTGTCAGGTCTGATTCAGCATCAGTGTCCAGTTCTTTTACTTTTTAAAATAAAAACCCACAAACAAACAAAGAAAATTGAGATAGTTGGATTTTGCCTCTATGTTTCAGCCTCCTTAGTAGAGGAAGGTACTTCACAGGCTATCAAAAAAATGTAAACACCACACAAATCCTTGATCTAAAATGGTGACCTTCATGCAACATATGTTAGGGTAGTAGTGGCACAGAGCTTGTGGGAGTAGTCAACTGATCTAACTTAAAGTCCACTCCATAAAATGTAGCCTCTAGCCAACACAGCTTAGGGGGTCAAGAACACCTGACACTAGATCACTCAGGACACCAAGGGAAAACCAAATAAGACTCATCTAAAAAAAAATGTAGAAATTAAATGAATCTTGAGGAAATTCTGCTACACACCTAGATAAATGTCTTGTTCAGTTGGTAGAACATGAGACTCTTAATCTCAGGTTTGTTGGTTCTCAGTAATGACAGCTTGGGATGCACCTTCCCCAATGCCTGCTGCATGAAGTCACGGTGGGCTTGAAGGTACCTGTGGATGCAGTTGGTGAAGATGCCCCAGGTAGATAATGAAAAAGTATGTGTTCCATAAAAATTGATAAAGATACATTTTGAATAAGAGAACTTTCCACACGAAAGGCACAACTAAAGGAAGGAAGAGATGCAGAAAGACAGAAATGCAGATGACAAAGAATGCAGATCCCCCCCTGCCTGAGGATAGCTCAGCTGAATAAACCAGCTGAAGAAAGACTGACTATTTATCAGCCAGACAGACTGAAAAACCTTGATGCTGAAATATACATTTCCTGAAGGACAGATGATTTGGACTCTAGTTATAAAGGATCATAACATCAATGGATTTTCATAAGGACATTTGGAAGGTTAAGTTTATGGGATTGATAAATGTTTCTGTTGTAATAGTTAACCTGTGTACAAGATTTAACTTCAACAGAAAGGGATAAGACACAGAGGAATTTTAATCCAGCAATTTGACTGTTCTGGCAAGAGATCACATCTAAAAAGCATCTAGGTCTATGTTATCCAGCTGTAATGCAGACACACCCTGGCTTACAATATGATCTGGCAGGAATACAAACATGTCCTTAGTACATACCTTTAATTGCAAACAATGAGGAAAAGGTTAATTTATAGAAGGAAGCAGCACTCTTTGAAAGCGATCTCTAATTGAGGGACAGACAAGGTGACAAATCTGAGAAAGATGTGACAGGATGAGTCAGAGATAGAATATGGCCAGCTCTCACAAGAACAAGGAAAGAGATGCCAGTTAATAGCAGCACATGGGGAGATAAAAGGCAGTTTTTACAGCGAGAGTATTTATACCAATCAGTTTTTTACTGGGACAGTTTTACAGAGATAGGTTGTAGAAATAACAAGTCGGGGAATGAGAAAAAGCCAGAATACTAGAACATACTTCCAAGTTAGTTTGAGGCCAAGCAGAGCAGTTCTGGAGAGAAGCCAGATTGAATCAGTCAGCTTGGAGAGGAATTTGGGCTGGAGCAACTGAGTTGAAACACCCAGTAAGAGTTTAGAAACAGCTATAAAGTGTGTGTTTATTCAGCAGTAAGTCTTGGAGGCTGAAACATTTTAGGCCTAGGTTAGCAGAGGAAGGCTACAAACAGAAACCTTCAACGTTGTTCGAGTTACAGAAGATTAGATTGTCTGGAATCTTCCATGCCTAGACAGCTAGAACATAGAAAGAAATGATTTGCTTTCAGCCCAAGCTATGTATTCATACAGCCTGAGTACAGCGCTCTTCTCAAGCCCCCATCTGAGGAAATGAAACATTTTCAACCATCATCAAAGAAGCTTTCACCTACAGCAGATGGAAACAGATATAAAGATCCACACCAGAATGTTATTCAGACAGTGAGAGATCTTGGAACACTCAGCCCTAAATGGGATGTCTCCATCAAGTCCTTCCCCTCAGAACTCACTGTGGCAGAGAAGGCAGAAAAAGTTTAAGAGCCAGAGCAGATAGAGGACACCAAGAAAACAATTCCTGCAAAATCAGCATGAACAAAGCTCATGTGTCCTCAGAGAGACTGAAGCAACACTACCAGAGGCTGTACAGGTCTGCAGCAGGTCCTTTGCATTGATGTTATGGCTTTCTATTTAATGTGTTTGTTACTCCTGAATGTGGAACCTAGTAGGCCTCTGATTCTTGTACCTTCTCTTAGGCTTTTTTCCTTTTGTTGATTTGTCTTTTCTAACTTTAATGTAATCATTTTTGTTTTACCTTATATATTTTTTTATTTTTTTTTATTAATTTATTCTTGTTACATCTCAATGTTTATCCCATCCCTTGTATCCTCCCATTCCTCCCCCCCCCATTTTCCCATTATTCCCCTCCCCTATGACTGTTCCTGAGGGGGATTACCTCCCCCTGTATATTCTCATAGGGTATCAAGTCTCTTCTTGGCTACTTGCTGTCCTTCCTCTGAGTGCCACCAGGTCTCCCCCTCCAGGGGACATGGTCAAATGTGAGGCACCAGAGTACGTGAGAAAGTTGTACCACACTCTCCACTCAACTGTGGAGAATATTCTGACCATTGGCTAGATCTGGGAAGGGGTTTAAAGTTTACCTCCTGTATTGTCCTTGGCTGGTGCCTTAGTTTGAGCAGGACCCTTGGGCCCAAATCTGCCTATCATATTGTTCTACTTGTAGATTTCTAGGACCATCTGTATCCTTTTATTTTGCTATTCTCCCATGCGTCTCTCATTTAGAGTCCCAATAGGATGCCTTCCCCTCTGTCCCAGTTTCCTGGTAAGTGAAGGCTTTCGTGGGACATGCCCCAATGGCTAAGATCAAAAACTCAAGCGACACCACATGCTGGCGAGGATGTGGGGAGAGAGGAACACTCCTTCATTGCTGGTGGGAATGCAAACTAGTACAGCCACTTTGGAAATCTATCTGGTGCTATCTCAGAAAAATGGGAATAGGGCTTCCTCAAGACCCAGCTATTCCACTCCTTGGAATATACCCAGAAGATGCTCCAGCACACAACAAGAAAATTTGCTCAACCATGTTCATAGCTGCCTTATTCATAATAGCCAGAACATGGAAACAGCCTAAGTGTCCCTCGGTAGAAGAGTGGATAAAGAAACTGTGGTACATATACACTATGGAATACTACTCAGCTATTAAAAACAAGGAATTCCCGAAATTTGTGGATAAATGGATTGAGCTAGAAATGATAATAATGAGTGAGTTAACCCAGAAGCAGAAAGAATCAAATGGTATATACTCACTTATACCTGCATACTTTACCTTATATTTTATTTTGTTATAATTTTTAAAAGAAAGGAAGAAAGAGGACAGATAAATCGACAGAAAGAAAGAAAGGAATAAAGAAAGAAAGAAAGAAAAAAGAAAGAAATAGAAAACTTATCCTCTAGGATAAATCAGGCTAAGACCTAACTTGTCATTTACACCTGCTAAGAGAGGGAAATTTCAATTTTCTCCAATGGAATTAGGCAGGGTACATCAACCTCTCTAGGGCAGGTGTCATATTCTGGTGTAGTTGGCCAATCTGAATGGACTCCACATATTTTTTTGTGTGTTTGCTTTGTTTTTGTATGCCTTTATTTCATTACAATATGTTTAATTGATTTTCTTTTTTGGGGGGGTGTTGATGTATTTTGCTTTTTAAGTTTTGTTTGGTTGGGTTTTTAGAAATTTTTTAGAAGGAACTTGAACTTGCATGAGTAAGAAGGGTAAAAGGATCTGGAAGAACTTGGAGTAAGGGTAGAATATAATCAAAATATATTTACATTTAAAATTGTTTTAGATAAAAATAATAATAGATAAAGTGATAGGGTAATAAAGACAGAATGGTAAATGAGGGTTATCAAGTTCATACAGAAAGAAATCTGGAAGTGATGCTAGATTATATAAGATTAGGTATAGACCATTGTGTTATGATTTATAGAGCTAAATACCAAACTACCCTCTCTACCTAGGCAGCAACATAGGCCCATGATACGTTCAGTGAATGCAGATGTTCTTCTATAATTTAAGTGCCATCTCTAGAGATGGTGAATGACAGCAGAGAATTCCTAGTTTAGTAGAATGATATTTGAATTTGAACTGCAGGGGACATTTCCTTTTGTAGCACTCCTTTTTCTCATTCTTTTTTTTTTTTTTTTTAATGTAGTTTCTTTTTTTTTTTTTTCTGTTCTTTTTTTTTTTTATTAATTTATTCTTGTTACATCTCAATGTTTATCCCATCCCTTGTATCCTCCCATTCCTCCCCCCCCCGTAATCCCCTCCCCTATGACTGTTCCTGAGGGAGATTACGTCCCCCTGTATATTCTCATAGGGTATCAAGTCTCTTCTTGGCTACTTGCTGTCCTTCCTCTGAGTGCCACCAGGTCTCCCCCTCCAGGGGACATGGTCAAATGTGAGGCACCAAAGTTTGTGAGAAAGTCATATCACACTCTCCACTCAACTGTGGAGAATATTCTGACCATTGGCTAAATCTGGGAAGGGGTTTAAAGTTTACCTCCTGTATTGTCCTTGGCTGGTGCCTTAGTTTGAGCGGGACCCCTGGGCCCAAATCTGCCTATCATATTGTTCTACTTGTAGATTTCTAGGACCCTCTGTATCCTTTTATTTTGCTATTCTCCCATGCATCTCTCATTTAGAGTCCCAATAGGATGCCTTCACTTAAAGAAATGCTCAACCTCCTTAGTCATCAGGGAAATGCAAATCAAAAAAACTCTGAGATTCCATCTTACACCCATCAGAATGGCTAAGATCAAAAACTCAAGTGACACCACATGCTGGCGAGGATGTGGGGAGAGAGGAACACTCCTTCATTGCTGGTGGGAATGCAAACTAGTACAGCCACTTTGGAAATCTATCTGGTGCTATCTCAGAAAAATGGGAATAGGGCTTCCTCAAGACCCAGCTATCCCACTCCTTGGAATATACCCAGAAGATGCTCCAGCACACAACAAGAAAATTTGCTCAACCATGTTCATAGCTGCCTTATTCATAATAGCCAGAACATGGAAACAGCCTAAGTGTCCCTCAGTAGAAGAGTGGATAAAGAAACTGTGGTACATATACACTATGGAATACTACTCAGCTATTAAAAACAAGGAATTCCCGAAATTTGTGGATAAATGGATTGAACTAGAAATGATCATAATGAGTGAGTTAACCCAGAAGCAGAAAGAATCAAATGGCATATACTCACTTATATCTGCATACTAGCCCAAGGGGCATGTCCCACGAAAGCCTTCACTTACCAGGAAACTTTTTCTCATTCTTATCAAGAGTCAACAACAGGACAAATGTTTGAAAAACAGAAAATTATTTCATTTGGAATATAGTGATGCTGAAGATCATTTTTTCAATTCTTTTACATATAATTATCTTAGTATATAGAATTTTGCTGTTTTATATTTGATAGTTGTGAATTATAAAACTTAATTTGGTTTTTGCATTATTTTAAACATGGGCTTCCAAGATTTTCAATATTTTACAGAGTTCAGTTTGCTAAAATGTTGAGAATTTGTGCATCTGATGACTAGGGATGTTGCCTTAGAATATTTTCTTCTTGTTTGTCATTGATAGTAAGTTAATGATAATGTCACAAAATAGTACTCAAAGTGCTCACAGTGCTTCAAGATTTTGGAAATATTTGAGAAGATTGGATGAGGGACAAACAATGAGACTGTTTGCTGAAGGCTCAAAAATCATATTAGTTTATAGTTAAATGAAATAATAAACAATACTTTCATTTACATACATGTACACACCTATCAATAAAATATTGATAAAATATTATCAATAATAAAATAATAAAAGAAAAAGAGACTATCAATTTTAGATTGGGATGGGGATGTGGGAAGACTTAGAGGAAGGGTTCTTTTATTTTATTTTACTTTTCATTAAATATTTTTTATTTTTATTATTACACATATATAAAATAAACTACCTACAGCAAGAAGAGCCATGAAACAGTCAGCAATTATAAACATGTTACATTCTTAGTGTTTTGGCTAAATAGTATTTGACCAATTAGTATTTGGCAACCTTGAAGAAAACATCTTTTTTATCTTGATATGTCTAAAATTCTGAATGTAAATCAATATCTATCATATCTCATTATTATCACCTTAAAACATCTATCTAGATTTAAAAGCATCTCAATCCCTAAACAATTAATCTTATTGTAAAACTAAATTATCTGGTCTTTAACTCCATCAGAGACTTGAGAAGGAATACAATTAATAACCTGAATATACATGGGGTGCAGGTTAGCAGCTTCCCAAATGAGAAGGTGACAGAGACAGTTTGCTACCTGAATAACTATAACATTGGAGCATCGTCTTCAGCCTTCTGGAGCAATATATCTGACAGACATATTGTTATGCCGAGATTACCCAGCTGGGCAGATTACCAGGACTTGATATCGAGCAACAAACACAGGGTCCTGTATTATGGGCTCAGACCTTCAGATCACAGTCCTTCCTGATGGAGCAGGATAGGAGAGTGATACCAGAGCTTCAAGGATAATGGGTTTATAAGGAAAAATCTTAATTAGGAGTGGGAGTCACAGGAGAGTAGAGAAAAAATCATAAGCAGGGGTTTTGAGTCTCAGGAAGGTAGTCCTTTAGGCAGGTTGGGTCCAGGAGGTGGAATATGCAGGGATCATTGGGTGTTGATTGTATCTAACTGTTCCGGTGCAGTTTCCGGAGAGTGCTGGCAGTTGTCATTCCCAGAATGCAGGAAGAAGGGCACCTAGAGGACAAGGTCTCATACAGACCATCATTAATTGCAGAATATAAATTACATAAAGGATATGGCATTAATTTTGCCCTTACAATATTTGTGAGGCAGGAACTATTGAGGACTTGCTTACCCTGTCTTGGCAGAGTTTGGTGCTCAACTTTGCCTCCAGAGGGAAGGTTCTTGAGATGGGATAAAGGGAAGAAAAGGAAGAGAGAATATGAGTTAATTCTATTTTAATTTAAAAGGAATAAAACTCTTTTTATAGTAAATTTTATATAACAACAATTTAGAAATAGCAGAGAAATATCCGAGAACATATCAAGTGCAACCTTCTTTACAGCTAAGTAGTTAAAATTATCAGTCTATGCCAGAGGCCCCCACTTATAAATGGATATTAGCCCAACATGGGTGTTCTCTGAGAGTCTTCACTCAGTGGGGCATCCGGACAGATGCTGAGACTTGCTATTAGACTCCAAGTGAGAGGGATATGGAAGAATTGGGAGATAGAAGGACCCAGAGAGTCCAGTAGTCCCACAAGAAGATGAGCAAGGCTGTAAACCTAGTAAACCTAGACCCTCTATTCAGATCCAGATCCAGTAAACCTAGACTCCCCTATTGTGGAAGGATTGTAGACATTATCACAGATGAAGGCAGTCTAGGTGGGTCTTGTGTGGGGCTCAGCTCCTTGGAACACCAATGTTACCCCACTGAGATGACATTGTTGAAGACTGGGAGGAACCATCCTGGGTCCAGAATTCAGGAAAGACTCCAGCCAGGCTATTGTGTTTCTCATCGAACATCAATGGGAGGAGGGATCTTGGGAGGAAACCCACCTTTGCAGGCTAGAGAGAGACAGCAAGCAGACAGGATGGAAGAGGGCTGCAGGTTTGGAGCAGGAGCGCATGTCGATTGGGGAGATGACCAACCTGCAGACCAGCAACACCTAGGGATCTGTCCCTTGGAACAGATACTGGAAGATTTACTCTCATTTCCCTTTAACCTTTTTTCCCTCTTGTGTAAGATAGCTGGGTTGTATTAAAAAAAAAAAGTCTAATTGTTAAGAAACAGAGACAACACCCTATTCAGATCTAGCCAATGGACAGCTCATTCTCCATGGTGCCCCATTTGACCACTTCCACTTTGTGGGGAGGCATGACAGCATTCAGAAGAAGGGAAGTAGGCTACCTGGATGAGACCTGATAGGTGTAGTCATATGGTGGGGTAGGAGGTCGCCTTCTGTCAGAGGTCCAGGGGAGGGGAATATGGCTAAAGAGGGAGGGGAGAATGGGAAGATACAAGGGAAGGGATAACAATCAGGATGTAATCTGAATAAATTATTTTAAAGTATAAGTCTATGGAATAGAAAAACATTTTAAATCATCCAAACTGTAATACATATAAAATTTATATAACTGGGTATTAACAAATGAAAACATATTCAAAATAAAAACTTTAAAATTTTTACAGAGAATATATTAAGATAGGCAACAGGCACATGAAAAGCACACCATCTCAATTTGCCAGGGAAACACCACATATATCAAAACAGATGTGGAATACCATAGCATACATTAATCTAAAGAAAGGGTGGGTTATAAAATAACAATAATAGATACTTGTTTTGATAAACTATATGTGCCTTTTTTTTTTTACTATGCTCAGCAATGCTCCAGGAATTGATCTAACAGAGGAATGAAGCAAAAGAATGAAAACAGGAAAACACATGCACTGAAAAATACTGGGATCAGGTGTCCTGTCCTCTTAGATGGTAAAATGGCAGCACCCTGAAAAGTTGGCATGTTTATTAGATACAGTTGAATAGTGAGGTGGGGTTCTCATTTCCAGGAGGCTAAAGAACCATATTTAGCTAATTTGAGTAGGGCTAGTCTTTGTAGGAGAGTGTTCAGGCTATGACATCGTTGGAGGCATTTAGGGTTGACATTTTTGAACATATGTATCACATTCACACTCAAACAAGAAGAAACCATAATGATCCCTCTGATCTTACCCAGGGAGAGCTTTGCTGCTCAATGAGGCTTGTCATGATAATAACCATGTCACAATGTGTGTTCACTCTGGGCTTTGTGGCCAATATGGCTTTTAAAAAAAGACATTTATTTATGTATTGTGTATACAGAACTCTGCTGTATGTACACCTACAAGCCAGAAGAGAGTATCAGATCACATTATAGATGGTTGTGAGCCACCTTGTGGCTGCTGGGAATTAAACTGAGGACTTTATGGCTTTATTTAGGAACATAACATTTCTTATCCTGAAGGATAAGGCATACTTATCATCAGCAGTAAATGTTCATATATTCAATAAATATTTAGAAACCTTATTCCTGAATTACAGCATCTGCCTCATATTAACACAGGAGTTAAATACAGTCTGTCAGATTGATCATTGAATTAAGAAAAGATACAGATGTACATAATCCACAGATTTATGATAGAATGAATCTATCAATCATCTATCTATCATCTGTCATTTATCTATCTATGTATGTATGTAGTATCTAGCTATCTACTATCTATCATTTATCTTTCAATTATATATATTATAATATATTATATATATTATTAATGTGGCTTTCCGGTTGTGGTCAGACTATTTGAACAATGCCTGTCTCCAGATGGAAAGTCCAAGAATTGAGGAATTGTTTTACCATGAAGTTGAATGTCTCAGCTGGTCTTCAGTATATTCTGGAATCCCAAAGAAGTAGACTCTAATGTCAGTGGTGAAACGAACATGCCATAGAAAATAAGGGCAAGCAGCAAAACAAAAAATAAAATAAAATAAAGTAAAAAGCACTACCTTTTTCCATGTCCTTTATATACGATTTTACCAGTAAGTATGACTCAGATTAAAGGAGGATCCTCCCACCTCATGAGATACAGATTTAGAATGGTTATTCCCACTTTTAATTCTACAGGAAAGAAAAAAAATCCTAATAGGCATACTCAGCCTCTTGAGTTTCAGTTAAATACAGATGTAGTTAAGTTGACAACTGTAATAGGCATCAAAGAGGGTCTTTAGAAACTATCTTACAGAAACTTTCTTGTTTTCCACACCAGTAAATAAATACTTGCTTCTACAAGGCTGGTGCCTATTGTAGTACACAGCAATCTAGAACTTTGTGCTACATCCAGGCCTCTGGGATCCTGACTTCTTCATTCCAGAAGAGTGTTAGGTTTTGGCTTGTTCTGATGAAATGTCTGGATTCCCTTTAAAGTCTGAGACTTATGTGGATATTTCTTTGTGAAGAATCCTCTCTACACTTACAGAGTCTAGCACTTCTTGAATAAACAATAATTCTGCCCCCAGTGTGCTGGGTATTTCAATATCACTTAATGAAAGTATGCAACTCCCTCACAGATCTTCCTACTGGCCAACCAGAGCCAGACCACTGCATATACTAGATAATTGAAGATTGTGTCAAGATGATAAGTAAAACTCTCACTGGGATACTCATGGAACTTAAAACTTTTATACAAGAAGTATGTAATTATTATCTCAGAAAAGTTGATACAATAGCCAGGTATTTTGGAATCATTCTCATTTCACACAAAACTTGATCCTGTTTTATTTCAAAATCTGCATTGTAGATTGTAATACAATGAAAGAAGCATACAACACACAAAATCACTATATATTTCAACATAAACCTTGTATTCTTCCCCAGCTTTAAAAGCTTGTCGAATACATTGGAGTAACAAGTCAAATACTTTTGTTCATTTAATTTAAGTTCTACACATTTATTTTATTTATGCCCCCCCACACATTTATCTTTTACTTGATATTTCTTGACCTCTGAAAATGCTTTTATTTTTCATCAGAGAGAAATTACCAGAGTGATTGAGTTCTGGAAATCATGAAAGGTTGAATAACCTTATCTGATATATTTACAAATGTGTCACATGTTCAGTGATTATTATTCTTCAAATCAGGCAAAGAAAATTCTTTGATCAAATTCTATATGCAAAATACATCGTACAGCATAATGTTCGATTAGAAATGCAGGTGTTTGACACTATTTAATGGAGCACAGTGGCATTCCACAACGTCATTGACAACCTGAAGTGTGTCTCCTGGATAGACTTGTGAAAGTTTAATTGGATAGGAGACTACTCCACCAGAGACCACTAGCACTTTAATAGCTAGCTGCAGACCCCCAGTGAGGTTGTAAAATTACGATCTAAGAGCTATAGCCGTTTCCATGACTGCACTTATATTTCTGCAGAAAAACCATTTTCTCCTACATGACAGTCACTTTGTATTAATTATATATTACATACTTCAGCCCTCTATCATTATGTTAGCATATTCTCATAAAAGACGGTACATTAACTATAAAATTCTGTGTTCACTGTATGTATGATTGTTCAGCTCCTGTGGTGGGTGTGTGTATGTGGAAGAAAGAAAAAGGAGGTCACTTCATAAATGTCAGTGGCACCAGATGTGCAAATAACAGACATGTGCAAATGAACAGACAGCAATGAAGAGTTGGCAGAGTCTCAAACAACAGCATTATTGTGCATATGCTGTTTTCTCTCCACTCCCACCGCTCTTAAGCAATCAGGGAGACTGAAATACAGTCAGCATTAATAATTTCTTCCTAGTCAAACTTAAGCATCATTTGAAAAGCTGCCCCGGTCAGTCTTCATATCTCCCTTTCTATGAGCAGTGATGACAGATATGGAACTGAGTAAGAGAAATCATGGTTATTGACCTGTGCAACCATCACCAAAGTAAAACATAAACATGTGCTTTCTTTTTTTTTTCCTTTTTTTTATTAATTTATTCTTGTTCCATCTCAATGTTTATCCCATCCCTTGTATCCTCCCATTCCTCCCCCCCCCCATTTTCCCATTATTCCCCTCCCCTATGACTGTTCCTGAGGGGGATTACCTCCCCCTGTATATTCTCATAGGGTATCAAGGCACCAGCCAAGGACAATACAGGCGGTAAACTTTAAACCCCTGCCCAGATCTAGCCAATGGTCAGAATATTCTCCACAGTTGAGTGGAGAGTGGGGTATGACTTTCACACGTACTCTGGTGCCTCACATTTGACCATGTCCCCTGGAGGGGGAGACCTGGTGGCACTCAGAGGAAGGACAGCTGGTAACATGTGCTTTCTTAAGAACAACTTTTTTTAAAGCAGGAGTTATTATGCTAACTTTACAACAGTAGAGAGGCAAATATAATCCAAATTATATTCTGTGCCTGAGTGTAAACAAAACTGGATTTATCTTTAGGACCATGTAACAACTACTGTTGTATCCATTATGTTATATCATGTCTCCAGAGATAAAAAGAGTGATGAAAAGAGGGCAGAACTTATTTAGTTTCCCTTAAGCTAGAAGAATAAACTTTAATCATGGCAAAAAGAAAAAAATTCTGGTATATTATTTAATTTCAAAAAGTGATCATTCATAAATTCATGGTCATATGAACAACATTTAACAAATACAATAGAATGAACACACACATACACACACATATAATATATATGGACACAGACACACACAATATATATGTATATTTATGTATATATGGGAAGAGAGGGGACAGTGTTCATAATTATGAGGGATTGAGGTGGAGTTAGATGAGGTGATGCAGGTGTAGAAATGATGTAAGTGCAATACTCATGTATAAAATTCTCAAAACACATAAAATAAGAGAAATTTTTATTATGTTTTGTTGTATTAGAAAACAGTACATTAATTTGACACTTCAAATTTTAAATTATTATTTTTGTGCATGTGCATTATGCATGTATGTGTGCACTTATGCCCCAAAACATACGTGGAGCTCATAGGGCAACTTTCTGGAGTCAATTCACTCTTTACACATTCATATGGGCCCCAGACATCTAATTTAGGTTGTCCTGCATGTGTGAAAAGCTCTTTCCTGGCTGAGTAATAAAGGTTTTAACATTTCTTCAAGATTTCTTAGAATTAACTCTTATACTCCTTTCCACTGTTCACCTAATGAAATGGTAGCAAGTGTTAAGAAGGGTACTATTTCTACATCCATCTTTACCATTAGTATGTATGAATATCCATTATCCACACAAATATATCAAGTCTTAAAATTTGAGCAAATCAGACAGAAAAGCCAATTAATATGACTTTGTAATGATATCATTTTATAAATAACAAATTTATTTAAGTTTTTACGATAAAAATTTCAGGAGCAATGAGCATATTATAGTATTCTTCTCTCTCATTTACCAGTTCACAAAATTAAAAACAATGGATTGTTTCATCAATGTTTGAAAGTATATTTGTGAACTCATAGTTTCAATAATAGCTTTTCATAGAGTTCAGTGTATGATAGTCATGTCTTTGTCTATTCCTAAAATGTTCTCATTCTTCCATGTCAAGTTTTGTTGAAAGCACCTGAATCACGAACACACTAGACTTTAATAATGTATTTGTTTTTTGGTATACTAAGAAGTTAAATTTGTATAAAGATTGGTGCTACTGACATCAAATCTGCTACTTTCTCTGTGAAGCCCTGGGTCCTCTGAGTGGAGATGGTATTTGGAAAAGATGCCATCCTTGATATCAACTGTCATAGTTTTTTCCTTCCTTCCTCCCTTTATTTCTTCCTTTATCCTTGTTATCACTTTCATCTCTTTTTTGTTTTATGTTGAAAGGTTTTATGTATTCTACTGGTTGCAAATTTCCTTGCTTCAAAGATGGTTTTGAGAGTCTCCTGCCCCTACTTTCCAGGTCGTGGGATTAGAAGCATGTGCTACCATGCTCAATCCAGTAGCCAATATTTATTTTTTTTCAGTAGCTATTAATCAGAATTATGTAATTAAAATGTCACTCATTTTGTATCTACTTTTATTTGAAACTTATAGTTTCTGCTTGTCTTTTTTTAATTTTTAATTTTTATTTTTATTGTATTTAAACCTTTTTCCTTGTGACATTAATGTTATTCATAGATACAATATCCAG